>NW_027615144.1:0-77160 GCF_965212315.1 Lampetra planeri | reverse complement strand
CCTGTCGCCAATGCAGCCGGGATCTGTGAGTGGCACCGCGATAAACGCGGGCCACGTGGGCAGAGGGCGGGAGGGAGGGGAGGAGAGCCGCGGGGTTTCGCGGTCGTGTGAAACAAACAGCAGAGTGCGCCCACACCACTTTGTGTCCCTGTAAACACGGGAGGGAGGGGTGGGAGGGGAGGGGTGGAGGGGAGGGAGGGGAGGTGAGGGGGGAGGGGAGGGACGAGAGGAGATGGAGGGGAGGGAAGGGATGGAGGGGGAGGGAGGGGAGGGGATTGGAGGGGAGAGGACGGGGGGAGGGGAGGGATTGGAGGGGAGGGAGGGGAGGGGGAGGGATTGGAGGGGAGGAGGGGGGAGGGAGCGGAGGGACGAGAGGGGGGGAGGGAGGGGACATGTCAACGTCTCGCCAGCTCAAGAACAAACGAAGGGAAACCCCGAGCACAGCGCCCGTGCAGTGGCTGGTCACCGCGCCGCTCACCCCCAACAACCTCAACTTTACAGTCATCAATAACCTACTCGTCGTCGTCATCGATTTCCAATTCATCGTCATCAATGTCATCATCGATGCCAATCAACCATCATCGTCAATCATAATTGTCATCATCGCCATCGATGTCTCGATCAGTTTCCAACATCAGCAGCGATATATAATGTCACCGGCACAATCATTCACTTTCATCCACGTCAGCAGTCACCCGTGGACCGTCAACCTTCTCGTTTAGAAACCAATGACAGGCGACCCCTGCCCCCAATCCAACTCACGGGGAATGATTTTTCCGGAACTCAGCCCCGAACAGCGTCATCTGACATTAAACCCCCGCTCTACGGCCGCATTGTTAGTATATTATTATACTCGTAGGAACCTCCTGGTTACACCACAGTCCACAGGGGATTATTGTGTCCGCCGTCGTGCAGGGAGGGGCTGGGTGGGGAAGGAGGGGCTGGGTGGGGAAGGGAGAATGGGGAGGGGCTGGGTGGGAGAGGGTGGGGAGGGGCTGGGTGGGGAGGGGCTGGGGTGGGGTGAGTGGGGAGGGGCTGGGTGGGGAGGGTGGGGGCTGGGGTGGGGGGTGGGATGGGTGGGGCTGGGTGGGGAGGGGAGGGGGAGGGTGGGGAGGGGCTGGGTGGGGCTGGGTGAGGAGGGTGTTGTTGGGTGGGGGGTGGGAGGGGTGGGGATGGGTTGGAGGGGCTGGTCACCCCGTGGTGCCCTTATTAAACTCAACGTTTAACCTACTCACGCCCGGCTTGTGCCCGCCCTCACAGTCGGGCATATTTGCGGAATACACCACGCCGCCGTTGACCCTGCAGGCCATTGACCGAGCAACCCAACGTTCCTACCAGCTCCCTCCGTAGGAATGCGTTATTCTGGTGATGGTGAAGGTGATGATGATGCGGATTCTGACCGGGCTCATCATTGTAATCTTCAACATTATCCATTATCTTCATGATCGACGTCGTGATTTTTCTGTGATCGTCATCCATGTCCTAATCATCTCGCAATCAGCACGAATTTCCTCTACCATCTGACGAACCATCATGGATTATAACGATGGTTATCATATCCACAATACAGCAATCACGATCATCATCATAATTTCTGTGTTGTTATCCCCAGTGACTTACACAATTTTAATCAACATCATTGAAAACTAATTTCTTTAGCGCTGCTTGTTGTGTTTTAGTTTGTTGTCCTTCCCCCACACCTCCCATTAGCACGGCTGCCTACGTGCGGTGCGAAAGAAGTTCAACGTACATCACCGATATCCGATACATCTTAGCCATGATCATCTTCCTTGTTGTTATCATCATCATCAGTTTCTTATCGAATAGAATCGATCATCATCAATGTCCGTCTCGACAGTCACCACCGTCGTCACAGTCGACATCTCATGCAATTTCGATTTTATCTTTCGTGACTGCAGGGGTTCATATTCTTGGTTCTTTCGGTAAAGTCACGTAGAAGGGAAATAATCAAATAATAAAAATATAAAACATAATAAAATACAATTCTCACGGACGTTTCGACTCGCAACACAAGCAATCGTCATCAGGTGTGAAATCCACACAAAGAAAATTGAAAAAATTAATTTTCCACTATTTGTTTTTCTACTATTTTGTAGAAATAACCAAGAATATCTCTTCGCAATGTGAAGTATCGTCACGATCACCGCTGCCTCTCTCTCGTGCCACTCCGGAGGGCTCGAGGCGAGTTCACCGCAGGCCACGAACCCGCCCGGGACCCCCCAGAGGTTCTCAGCGCAGCGCGCGGACCCGGAGGCGGCGTTAGCGAGCGCCTATTGAGGACATCGCGGACGAAATCGAATCTCAATCCCCCCCATCCCCCTCCCCTATGATACCCCCCCTCCCCCCCACAGTCTCCCCCCCCCCCCCGTCTCCCCCCCCTCCCCCCACAGTCCCCCCCCCCTGCCTCCCCTCCCCCGTCTTCCCACAGTCTCCCCCCCCTCCCCCCAGGTCTCCCCCCTCCCCCCAGTCTCCCCCTCCGTCTCCAACCCACCCCCCACAGTCTCCCCCCCCTCCCCCCCACAATCTCCCCCCCCCCCCCGTCTCCCCCCAGCCCCCATCTCCCCCCCCCGTCTCCCCCCCTCCCCCACCCAGGTCTCCCCCCCCCCAACCCCCCCCCCCGTCTCTCCCCCCTCCCCCCACAGTCTCCCCCTCCGTCTCCAACCCACCCCCCACAGTCTCCCCCCCTCCCCCCACAATCTCCCCCCCCCCGTCTCCCCCCTGCCCCCAGTCTCCCCCCCCCGTCTCCCCCCTCCCCCCAGTCTCCCCCCCCCCCGTATCCCCCCTCCCCCCACAGTCTCTCCCCCTCCGTCTCCAACCCACCCCCCCACAGTCTCCCCCCCTCCCCCCCACAATCTCCCCCCCCGTCTCCCCCCTGCCCCCGTCTCCCCACAATCCCCCCCCCGTCTCCCCCTCCCCCCGCGTCTCCCCACAATCTCCCCCCCTCCCCCCCACAGTCTCCCCACCTACCTCCCCCCCCCCCCCCCCCCGCGTTTACCCCCCCCCCCCCACTCCTCCCTACCCCCACCCCCTCGCTCCCCCGGTCTCACCTCCCCCCGGTTAATTCCATGACCACCCAACCCCCCCCCCCCCCACTGTGGGTCCCCCCGCCCCTCCCGTCCACTCAGCCCGAGGTCTGCCCGGCAACAGCGGACGGTACACCGAGGTCAGAGTTCAGTTGAACTTCTTTGTGTGTGATGTGTGTGTGTGTGATGTGTGTGTGTCTGCTGTGTGTGTGCTTTGTGTGTGCTGTGTGTGTGCGTGCTGTGTGTGCTGTGTGTGTGCGTGTGTGTTCTGTGTGTGTTGTATATGTGTGTGCTGTGTGTGTGTGTGTGTTCTGTGTGTGTGCTGTGTGTGTGTGTGTGTGCTGTGTGTGTGGTGTGTGTGTGTGCTGTGGTGTGTGGTGTGTGTGTGTGTTCTGTGTGTGTTGTGTGTGTGCTGTGTGTGTGTGCTGTGTGTGTGTGCTGTGTGTGTGTGTGCTGTGTGTGTGGTGTGTGTGTGTGTTCTGTGTGTGTTGTGTGTGTGCTGTGTGTGTGTGCTGTGTGTGTGTGTGCTGTGCGTGTGTGATGCTGTTTTTCTGCCCATCAACAAGCCGGGCTGGACAGCGCGTGACGTCACCGATCGGGGATCGTAGCGAGAAATTCCGTGCGTGCGTGCGTATGAGTGTGTGTGTCCGTGCGTATGTGTGTGTGCACATAGCCTGGCACAAGCGTCGTGGTGACGTCACCGCCACTTAGTGGCGAATGGCGGTTGTTGTTGTTGTTTGCGCCTGCATTATGTGTTTGTGCATGTGTTTGTGTGAGTTTGTGTGTATGTGTTTGAACATGTATGTATGTGTGTGTGAGCTTGTGTGTATGTGTTTGGACATGTATGTATGTGTGAGCGTGTGTGCATATGTGTATATGCACATATATGCATGTGTGTGTGTGGGGGAGCGGTGGCGCAGTGGGTAACGCTCTGCGCTACGAAGCCGGCGACCTGAGTTCGATTATCTGAACCGGTCCTGGGCTGGGCCTCCTCTAAGTCTACTCAGCCTCAAATGAGAGACAAAGGCGGCCGGCCTGATGCTGGCCACCCACCCCCTCGTGTGCCGTGCCGACCTTCATAGGTGCTTGCCCCAACAGTATGTTAAGGCTATACGGGGGATCTTTGCCTTTTATGTGCGCGTGGGGGCAAGTGAGTGGGGTGAGGGTGCGTGATTGCATGTCAAATTAATGATGATAATAGTGTGGTAATGATTAAATAAAAATGTAATGATTATTACGTTTGCTATTACCCATCATGTTTTTGGGTTTGTGTATCTGGTAATTGAGGGACTGTTGTTGTTGTTGTTGTCTTGGTGTTAGCTGGGAGTGTTGTTGTTGTTGTCTTGGTGTGGTGTGGGGCTGTTGTTGTTGTTGTCTTGGTGTGGTGTGGGATTGTTGTTGTTGTCTTGGTGTGGTCTGGGACTGTTGTTGTTGTTGTCTTGGTGTGGTCTGGGACTGTTGTTGTTGTTTTGGTGTGGTCTGGGACTGTTGTTGTTGTTGTCTTGGTGTGGTGTGGGAGTGTTGTTGTTGTCTTGGTGTGGTCCTTGGAATGTTGTATTCTGCTGCCTTGCCCCATAGCTTGCATTTGGTGTTGGCAAATTCGACAGGCATGTCTATGTTCTTGTTGCAATGTGCACGTCTATACTTTATTATACTTTGTTTATATCGACGACTTGGCTCTCCAACACACAACCGGGGTAGTGCTGTACTAGTAACAAATTGCCACGTTCCGTTTCCGTGACAAAGCTTACTAATTAGCTGTGTCGGGTGGTGGCGGGTTTAACGACACATTCAAATTTACGCAATCTATCCCAAAACACCTCTATTATGGGTTATATTGGTCGCGAAAGCCTACGTGTTAAACGGACTAAAACATTTCTACGTATTGACTTTAGTTCTGCTCATACGTTCATTTATCGGTGGTCGTTGTGGTGGTGATGATTGCATGGTTTTCAGGCAAACGTAACCACACACAATGCAAGTAGTATTGTCCCAAACATTCCATATTTGACGCGAAAAATATATATTCCTGCAGATTACTCAACTGGCATTACACACGGCCGCAAAGCCCTTTCCGCCCCCCTTACTTAATAATGATAACTATACTAATTACGATTATAAATAAATACACGAGTAGATGATGCTAGTGCTGCTGCTGCTGACGCCGATCACGTGATAATAATGCACAGCAGTGCTCGGAGTCAAACCCTAGGTAGGAGGTAATTTCTATTGTTCGAGGAGTCATCAACATCCCAGCTGGCTTGTACAGATGGCCTGCGATGGGTGAGGCATGTAGAGGGAGGGGAGGGAGGGGAGGGAGGGGGTGGGAGGGGGAGGGAGGGGTGAGGGATACGTGAGAAGCGATGGGATCAGGGAGGGGGGTGGAGAACAGGTCCTGAGGCCAGACCTATGACCCTGGGTTGTTGTTTTGCTCCGTTGCAAACCCTTTCTTAGAGTTTCAGCTTTTCAGTTTCATTTATTTGGTATAACCCTGTGAGCCATTCGGCTCTTGAATCGGGTGCAACCGCAGCAAACAAAAAACATGAAAAAAACATGAACAAGAAAACATTTTGGAGTGACTATGTGACTAAGTGCAAACAGAAAATACAGGAAAAGACGCCAAAATATTCTACAAAAAGCACCGTACACCAACGCTGGTGCAAGTCAAACAACAACAACAACAACCACAAGACAACTTAGATTAAGGCCATCAGTCTAACTGCGTACTACAACAAACAAACATGGCCAAACCAAAAAACGTTTCGAAATCACCAAAATGAGAGAGCATGGCGCATGAAACTGAACTAAAACTATTCAACTATTCTTATTTCACCAAGTAAGACCCACTGAGCTGAAGAGCTATTTTTCAGAAGCGTCCTGGCTATCACAAATGAGACCTCAACGAAGAGGGCCTTATCAACGCGTGGGCATTTATAGCAGTAGCCCAATACTCTAAACGCAACGTTGACGTTTAAATGTGGAGGGAAAAATCGGAGGACCGGAAGAAATATCCACGCGACCGCAGGAAAAACGTGCAAACTCACAAATATACAGGATTCAGAGTCGGACTCGAACTCACGGCGATGGAGTTAGCATCGGCCACCGTGGCATCCTTAGCTTGCCTCTTACGAGTTTGATCATGGCTGCTACATCATCATCATCATCCTCCTCTTCTGATCGTTCACTGCCTTCTGCTGTTGTCATTGTTGTCATCATCATCAGACATCTGCCACGATCAATCCTGCGATGCAACAATCGGACCCAGTGATTGGTGCACAACCTGGTCCTGCACCTACCCAGCTGAAGCCACGCGGAGATCCACAGACTTACAAAGTCCCACACACTCACAAAGACACACAAAGAGACCCACACCCTCACAAAGAGACCCACACACTCACAAAGAGACCCACGCGCACACAAAGACACACACAGAGACCCACACCCTCACAAAGAGACCCACACCCTCACAAAGAGACCCACACACTCACAAAGAGACCCACACACTCACAAAGAGACCCACACACTCACAAAGAGACCCACACACTCACAAAGAGACCCACACACTCACAAACAGACCCACACACTCACAAAGAGACCCACACACTCACAAACAGACCCACACACTCACAAAGAGACCCACACACTCACAAAGAGACCCACACGCACACAAAGACACACACAGAGACCCACACCCTCACAAAGAGACCCACACCCTCACAAAGAGACCCACACACTCACAAAGAGACCCACACCCTCACAAAGAGACCCACACACTCACTAAGAGACCCACACACTCACAAAGAGACCCACACCCTCACAAAGAGACCCACACACTCACAAAGAGACCCACACACTCACAAAGAGACCCACACACTCACAAAGAGACCCACACACTCACAAAGAGACCCACACACTCACAAAGAGACCCACCCACTCACAAAGAGACTCACACACTCACAAAGAGACCCACACACTCACAAAGAGACCCACACGCACACAAAGACACACACAGAGACCCACACCCTCACAAAGAGACCCACACCCTCACAAAGAGACCCACACACTCACAAAGAGACCCACACCCTCACAAAGAGACCCACACACTCACAAAGAGACCCACACACTCACAAAGAGACCCACACACTCACAAAGAGACCCACACACTCACAAAGAGACCCACACCCTCACAAATAGACCCACCCACTCACAAAGAGACTCACACACTCACAAAGAGACCCACACACTCACAAAGAGACCCACACCCTCACAAAGAGACCCACACCCTCACAAAGAGACCCACACCCTCACAAAGAGACCCACACCCTCACAAAGAGACCCACACTCTCACAAAGAGACTCACACACTCACAAAGAGACCCACACCCTCACAAAGAGACCCACACTCTCACAAAGAGACTCACACACTCACAAAGAGACCCACACACTCACAAAGAGACCCACACCCTCACAAAGAGACCCACACGCACACAAAGACACACAAAGAGACCCACACCCTCACAAAGAGACCCACACCCTCACAAAGAGACCCACACGCACACAAAGGCACACACAGAGACCCACACCCTCACAAAGAGACCCACACGCACACAAAGACACACAAAGAGACTCACACCATCACAAAGAGACTCACACACTCACAAAGAGACTCACACACTCACAAAGAGACTCACACACTCACAAAGAGACCCACACCCTCACAAAGAGACCCACACTCTCACAAAGAGACTCACACACTCACAAAGAGACTCACACACTCACAAAGAGACTCACACACTCACAAAGAGACCAACACCCTCACAAAGAGACCCACACCCTCACAAAGAGACTCACACACTCACAAAGAGACTCACACACTCACAAAGAGACTCACACTCTCACAAAGAGACCCACACCCTCACAAAGAGACCCACACACTCACAAAGAGACCCACACGCACACAAAGAGACCCACACACTCACAAAGAGACCCACACACTCACAAAGAGACCCACACACTCACAAAGAGACCCACACCCTCACAAAGAGACCCACACGCACACAAAGACACACAAAGAGACCCACACCCTCACAAAGAGACCCACACCCTCACAAAGAGACCCACACGCACACAAAGACACACACAGAGACCCACACCCTCACAAAGAGACCCACACGCACACAAAGACACACAAAGAGACCCACACCATCACAAAGAGACCCACACCCTCACAAAGAGACCCACACCCTCACAAAGAGACCCACACCCTCACAAAGAGACCCACACTCTCACAAAGAGACTCATACACTCACAAAGAGACCCACACCCTCACAAAGAGACCCACACCCTCACAAAGAGACCCACACCCTCACAAAGAGACCCACACCCTCACAAAGAGACCCACACTCTCACAAAGAGACTCACACACTCACAAAGAGACCCACACCCTCACAAAGAGACCCACACCCTCACAAAGAGACCCACACCCTCACAAAGAGACCCACACTCTCACAAAGAGACTCACACACTCACAAAGAGACTCACACACTCACAAAGAGACCCACACACTCACAAAGAGACCCACACGCACACACAGAGACCCACACGCACACACAGAGACCCACACTCTCACAAAGAGACTCACACACTCACAAAGACACGCACACAAAGAGACCCACACACTCACAAAGAGACCCACACGCACACACAGAGACCCACACGCACACACAGAGACCCACACCCTCACAAAGAGACTCACACACTCACAAAGACACGCACACAAAGAGACCCACACACTCACAAAGAGACCCACACCCTCACAAAGAGACCCACACCCTCACAAAGAGACCCACACGCACACAAAGAGACTCACACACTCACAAAGACACCCACCCACTCACACAGAGACCCACACACTCACAAAGAGACCCACACACTCACACAGAGACCCACACACTCACACAGAGACCCACACCCTCACACAGAGACCCACACACTCACAAAGAGACCCACACTCTCACAAAGAGACTCACACACTCACAAAGAGACCCACACGCACACACAGAGACCCACACACTCACACAGAGACCCACAGACTCACACAGAGACCCACACACTCACACAGAGACCCACAGACTCACACAGAGACCCACACCCTCACAAAGACACGCACACAAAGAGACTCACACACTCACAAAGAGACTCACACACTCGCAAAGAGACCCACACCCTCACAAAGACACGCACACAAAGAGACTCACACACTCACAAAGAGACCCACACGCACACAAAGAGACCCACACACTCACAAAGAGACCCACACGCACACAAAGAGACCCACACACTCACAAAGAGACCCACACCCTCACAAAGAGACCCACACACTCACAAAGAGACCCACACGCACACAAAGAGACCCACACACTCACAAAGAGACCCACACGCTCACAAAGAGACCCACACACTCACAAAGAGACCCACACGCACACAAAGAGACCCACACTCTCACAAAGAGACCCACACGCACACAAAGAGACCCACACACTCACAAAGAGACCCACACGCACACAAAGAGACCCACACACTCACAAAGAGACCCACACCATCACAAAGAGACCCACACACTCACAAAGAGACCCACACACTCACAAAGAGACCCACACACTCACAAAGAGACCCACACCCTCACAAAGAGACCCACACACTCACACAGAGACCCACACGCACACACAGAGACCCACACACTCACAAAGAGACCCACAGACTCACACAGAGACCCACACACTCACAAAGAGACCCACACACTCACAAAGAGACCCACACACTCACAAAGAGACCCACACCCTCACAAAGAGACCCACACACTCACACAGAGACCCACACGCACACACAGAGACCCACACACTCACAAAGAGACCCACAGACTCACACAGAGACTCACCCACTCACACAGAGACCCACAGAATCACACAGAGACCCACAAACTCGCACAGAGACCCACAGACAAAGATCCCCCGTATAGCCTCAACAGACTGTTGGGGCAAGTGCTGTTAGCGAGCACCAATGAAGGCCGGCACGGCACATGAGGGGGTAGGTGGCCAGCACCACGCCCGGCCGCCTTTGTCTCCCCAGTGGCGATGTTTACACACCGCACCAGGTACTGATTTGAGGCTGAGTCCACATAAGGTGCGGTGGAAGGACAACAGATTAAACACCCAAAAAGCTAATTTTGATTTAAAGCTTTCGTGACTGCAGGGATTCATCTTCTTGGTTCTTTCGGTAAAGTCACGTAGAAGGGAAACAATAAAATAATAGAAATATAAAACAAAAGCAGTTGGAGAGAATTGAGTTTTCACCTGATGACGGACGCTTGTGTTGCGCCCTAAACGTCGTGATTTATTTTATTTTCTACCCACGTGACTTTACCGAAAGAACCAAAGAGTTTTGATTCCTGCAGTCACGAAAGCCCCAAATCAAGAATGAATTATTTATATGATGCCGCTGCTGCTGTTGGTTCAATGAAGGACACTGAACGTGGTGGCCTGTGTACGTGCCAATTCGTGTTTAAACCCTCCCGATGGAGGTGACGCTGGTGAACGCCGTCATCTCGGCGAGATATGATAACTTGGGTAGCAAAAACCCTTTCAGAGTCTTAGATCCACAACAACAACTACGTCCACGCAATCTGGTACCAGATAAAGCTGCCCCGAGTGAAGGCGGCTTGTGTTGTGGCCACCGAGAACACGCGGACATCACGGCGGCATTGTTTGTGTTGTGTTGTTTGTGAGGGATTATTAAGTCTTCGTTATTCAAATTGTGTGGTTTGTGTCGCTTGGTTTTGGCGGGATTGTTCGTGTTGTTTGTGTTGGTTGTGAGCGATTATTAAGTTGTTATTCAAATTGTGTTGTTTGTGTCTCGGTTTTGGCGGGATTGTTTGTGTTCTTTGTGAGGGATTATTAAGTCTTCGTTATTAAAATTGTGTGGTTTGTGTCGCTTGGTTTTGGCGGGATTGTTTGTGTTGTTTGTGAGGGATAATTAAGTTGTTATTCAAATTGTGTTGTTTGTGTCTAGGTTTTGGCGGGATTGTTTGTGTTGTTTGTGTTGGTTGTGAGCGATTATTAAGTTGTTATTCAAATTGTGTTGTTTGTGTCTCGGTTTTGGCGGGATTGTTTGTGTTGTTTGTGAGGGATAATTAAGTTGTTATTCAAATTGTGTTGTTTGTGTCTCGGTTTTGGCGGGATTGTTTGTGTTGTTTGTGTTGTTTGTGAGGGATAATTAAGTTGTTATTCAAATTGTGTTGTTTGTGTCTCGGTTTTGGCGGGATTGTTCGTGTTGTTTGTGTTGGTTGTGAGCGATTATTAAGTTGTTATTCAAATTGTGTTGTTTGTCTCTTGGTTTTGGCGGGATTGTTTGTGTTGTTTGTGAGGGATTATTAAGTCTTCGTTATTAAAATTGTGTGGTTTGTGTCGCTTGGTTTTGGCGGGATTGTTCGTGTTGGTTGTGAGCGATTATTAAGTTGTTATTCAAATTGTGTTGTTTGTCTCTTGGTTTTGGCGGGATTGTTTGTGTTGTTTGTGAGGGATTATTAAGTCTTCGTTTTTAAAATTGTGTGGTTTGTGTTGCTTGGTTTTGGCGGGATTGTTTGTGTTGTTTGTGAGGGATAATTAAGTCGTTATTCAAATTGTGTTGTTTGTCTCTCGGTTTTGGCGGGTATTGCTCGTGTTGTTTGTGAGGAATTGTCTCTTTGTTATTCAAATTACATTGTTCGCGTCTCGTGTTTTTGACGGGATTATTTCAAGTTTTGTGAGGTAATATATCACGTTACCTTTGCGTCGCTTGCAATCCTGAGGGTTGGGTAATATTGTGTGCGGTGTGCCTTGTGTTCACGATGGATTCGTTCATTTGTGTTGTCCGTGTGTCCCGTGTTTTTTTAAGATCTTCGTTACGTGCGGTGTCAGTGCCGTGATATTTGGCGGGGATTGTTGTTCCCCCCGTGTTCTCGCTATAATTCCGTGTGTTCTACGAGCCCCCCCAATTTAGCTTGTTGTTTGCGTCCTCCGTGTTTGTTTGGCATTGCATTGTTTTCATATTCTTAGGTTGTTCGGTAAAGTCACGTAGGTAAAAAATTCAAATTAATAAAAGTAAAATAAAAAAAAGCTTGTGTTGCCTCCGAAACGTCGTGATTTTTATTTTATTTTTATTTTACTTTTATTAATTTTAATTTTTTACCTACGTGACTTTACCGAAAAAAACTAAGAATATGAATCCTTGCAGTCACGAAAGCCTCAAATCTAGAATTGCATTGTTTTGTTTTTAACCCGGGAAGGAGCGGTGGCGCAGCGGTTAGCGCTACGCTGCGCTACGAACCCCGCGTCCCGAGTTCGATTCCCGACCACGGTCACCAACATCGTAAAACCGGTCCCGGGCATCCCCTAGGTCGACTCAGCCCCAAAACGAGCACCTGATGCGGTTCGTGTAAACACCGCCCCTTTTGGGAGACAAAGGCGGCCGGGCGTGGTTGCTGTCCCACCCACCCCCCCTCGTGTGCCGTGCCGGCCTTCATAGGCGCCCCAACAGTCTGTGAAGGCCGGCACGATGGTGGTGGGGGGGGTTATTTGTCCGTGTTCCCGTGAGGTCCCGAGTTGTTTGTGTCGCCGTGTTGTTTTTGGCCGTATTGTTGTCGCCCTGCGTGCTTGTGTCTCTCCCCCCTCTCCCCTCTCCCTCCCTCCCTCTCTCTCTCGCTCTCTCGGACATCAGTTCATCATTAACTCGGACACGCCGCCGCGTTCTTCGGCGCTCATCCGCGGGTCGGCGTTAACTTGCACAAACATCAGCACGGCGGTCCGGGGTGGGTGGGGAGGGACGGCGAATTATTCCACTCCCGCCGCCGCCTCCTCCTCTCCCCCCGTGTCTCTCCATTGATGATCATCACTCACTCCCCCTTCCCTCCTCCTCCTCCTCTGTATCTCTCTTCTCTTACTTTATCTCTTTTTTTATTTTTTTAAATATTTTTTTTCCATGCACTCCCTCCTTGTGGCTCCCCGTTGACTCCCCCCCCCTTCACTCCCTCCCCTGTGACTCTCCATTCACCACCCCCGCCCCCGCCTTTACATCCCTGCCGTCTTTGTCTCACCGTCCCATCCCTCTGCTCTCGCCTCTCCACGTGTCTAACTTAACGCCGATTCTCCCTCCTCTGCCCCCATCGCTCCCTCCCCTCTCCACCTCCATTTAATCAAATCTCCATTCACCCCCCCCCACCCACCCTCACCTGTCTCTCTTCCCCCTGTCCCCACGTCTCGTGTCACTCCATCCTCTCCCTAGCCTCCATCTCCCCGCTCCCTGTGTCTCACTTAATTCCCTCCGCTCATGCCTCCCCGTTTGACCTCTCTCTATTCAATCTTGATTTGAAGCTTTCGTGACTGCAGCAATCCATACTCTTTGGTTCTTTCGGTAAAGTCACGTGGGTAAGAAAAGAAAATAAATCACGACGTTTCGGGCGCAACACAAGCGTCCGTCATCAGGTGGGAAAGCGTGGTCATGCTCTCTCTCTCTATCCCTTCACCACCTCTCCCCTCCGTCAGTGTCTCCCCGTGAACTCCCTCCTCTTGCTACCTTCACTCCCCATCCTTTCTGCCCGTCTCCCCATGCCAGCGACCTTCTGCCCCTCCCCGCTCTCACCTCATCCCCTCATCCTCCCTCCCTCCCCACCACCACCCCCCTCCGCTCACCCCACAGTCACCCCCCCCCATCTCCCCACCACCACCACTTAGCGCTCCCCTCCCTCTCCCCTTTCGCCCTCTCGTCGTCGTCAACACGGCTCCTATATAAAGGGCTCTGTGCTCTCAGTCGGGCAGAGGTCTGTGTGCACAGAGCCACAGCTGGAATCAACCCACAGGACGAGTCGACGGCCGTCAAAGTCTTAGCGCTTCAGAGTTCCATCACTGCGCGTAGCGAGGACATTCTGCAGTGGTTCCTGAATTAGGCGCCTCGTCGGAAACGTCGGGTTTTTTTGTTTTTTTGTGTCATTATTGTAAGTGGTGTATTGGGTAGAGCAGCGGCAGCGTCAACAACATCAATATCACATCTGGTGCCGCGAAAGGGTGAGTTGTGTTCGCTTGCACACACCTCATGGGGCTATTGATGATGGTGGTGGTGGTCGTGATTTCGTGTTCCCGTTTATGACTTCCTCTGAGAGATTCAGTTCTGAGCGATTTCGCCATTCAGTTGCTTCGTCTGAGAGTTGGTGAATTGCAGATCCATCCATCACACCCACCTCGCTCACCCACGCGCCTCCAAATGCACGGTTGGGACAGTTGCCACGTTATATGGTCCATTGGATTTGTATCGGCAGCCGCACAGAGTCGAGGTCGATCGAGAGCGCTGTTTGCGAGCGCCTATTAAGGTGGGCATTGTGCGCAACACGTGCAGTGTTGTGTGCAGAGGCGCAGTCCTGCAACTGATTGCTCACGCCACTGCTGTCGGAAGGGTTCCTCCTATAGGGACCCTCTGCAGTTAATCGGGCTTCGTGCCCACAACTTTACCCTAACAAAAGCGACTTGCCGATCCTCTTGACTGCTGATGCACCCATTCTAATACCGCTGGGGAGATAATTAACATAAATTATGTAGTCATTCTGCTGCGTCGGCAGTGGCGCATAAGCGCGATTTAAACAGCGCATGTGCTCGCCATGAAGCAGGGCCATTGTTCGAAACGTCGCCTATTTTTTTGTTGTTTTACCTGTTTTGAACACCGCGCCACGGTGCTGTTTCTCATCGCCGAATGTGTCCGAGTGTCATCATGGATAACGTAACAAGCGGAGCACGATAACGGTGGGGAATTATTTCCGACTTCTGCCCATGATAAGACGCAATCCCTTCCCCCCCCCCCCCCACCGTATATTGTTTTATTACAAAACATTTATTTTCTTATTCCACATTCTCACGTCGCTGACATTCTGGACGGTATTACCAGTCTGCATCGACGGTATCAGGCACACAGGACTCATCAGAGCAGGCGGGGGTTGAGCTCGGGTATTTAAAACTGTTCTAAGGTTTAGGATGGACCCCCTATGTACGTGTTGTATTCTTCTTATAATCCGGTGTGCGTTATTTGACACCCACCGGGCACAAGATTTCGGATGCGTCTTCCTTTACGGAGCGTCTTAGACGAACACCCTTTGTTTGAGAACGTTTGATTTTACTTTGAATATAAAAAACAGTTTCGTTTGTAGTACTGTGTAAATGACGGTGTTGAATGGTTTGCCTCGTATGTTACCAATGGCGTTACGAGTCACATGCCGTTTGTAAAAACTGGTCATTAGACCTTCTTGGTTCTTTCGGTAAAGTCACGTAGAAGGGAAGTAATAAAATAATAAAAATAAAACATAATAAAACAATTCTCACGACGTTTCGGCCACAACGCAAGCAGCCATCCTCAGGCCTGTTTTATTATGTTTTATTTTTATTATTTTATTACTTCCCTTCTACGTGACTTTACCGAAAGAACCAAGAAGATGAATCCCTGCAGTCACGAAAGCTTTAAATCGAAAAATGGTCATTAGACATTTAATGTTTTTTTTTGTTATCCGGCTCCATGGTGTAAAACAAGTGCAGTCTCCAACTCGTGTCACCCACTCCCCCTCTGACCGATTTACAATGAAGGGTCATTGCCCGAACCGTTGCCAATTATATATTTACGAATTTTTAGGCCACACGCAGTGCTAATGACTATTTCGTTATTCATTCGTAATCGGGAGAATACGGTATATGCCACGTAGGCTATTGTAGAAATACAAACATCTATAAAGGTTTTGTTTGGGGTGAGATCGCGTATATACATATAAATGTGCCGTTAAACCCGCCACCACCCGACACAGTCAGTCAGTAATGTTTAGTGTCACGTAAGCAGAACGTGGACAATTCGTCACTCGTACAGCACCACCGGTTGTGTGTTGGAGAGTAAATCCACAACATTCACAATCCGAGTTCCGACGTTTCGCCAGTAATCACAACCGGCAGCATCAGGCGACAGCCACATTAGTGGAGACATCCTCCTCCTGTTTCGTTCTTAAATAGACAGCGGATAAATGTGATGTCGTCACCTGAGCCCTTCAGGTGAGAAGGCCAGGGGGGTGGGGGGAGGTTAATGAGTGTATATACATTACAATGGGTATCCATTACCGGTTGGATTATTCAACAAACCCTCTTATGGATATTGGTCGCGAACGCCTACGTGTTATATATATATACATCTATCGGTATAGATATTCAGCTCTTTGCCAATCCGCTGCGTGGATGAAGGTCACCCCACGCCGTGTTGGTCGTGACGTGTGTTTGACCATTCTTCAAGAATCGGTTCAGACATCATCATCATCGCTCGCCGCTGACGTTACACGCCGCGTCCATAGCGCAGTGCGCTATAGAGGAGATCAAGCCCACAATTCAGCAACGTCGCATACACGCAACGAACGTACTCATTTCCCTTCTTGCCCTCCCCCCTCACCCCCGCCCCTGTGTGTGACGGTGCAGGTCTTTGTCCCGTGTCAGGTCTCACAACTCATCAGTGGCCACGTGTGGTGTCGCTGTTGTTGGCAGCACAGCCCAGCCAATCCCAAACCACCGCAGAACAGACCCAAATCTATCTCAGCAAAGTCCAGTCTGAACTCATCTCCAACCCGGACCAGTCCTATTCCAAGCCTCTAGCGGTCTAGCCTAACCAAGAAGCCGAGTGCAATCCTCACTCAATCCCCAGCTCGATCTCAACTTCAGCCCAGGCTCTCTAGCTCAGCTCCCCACATCCTTCCTTAGCCATGGAACGCCTCCACGGCGGAGAGGTGTCCGTGATCCAGCACGTGCAGAGCGTCTTCAGCGGGCAGCAGCACACCCTCGACTTCATGTCCAACGTGGGAGACATCCGCACAGCCTTCCTCGTCTACTTCCCCATCTGCTTCTATCTGCGCCGCGACGTGGGCATCAGGATGGTGTGGGCGGCCGTGCTGGGAGACTGGGTCAACCTCATGTCCAAGTGGTGAGATCCTGCGGGTGGCGAGCGGTGGCTAACGCTCGCGACTCGCCACGTTTAGAATGAACGTCACGCGTTGAGTGCTTGGATGCTGGACGTTTTCCACGCGAGTATAAGCCGCTTAATGTCGGCTATTGTTTGTGGCCAGGTCGCTTCTGAAAAAAGAGCGAAATAGCTCAGTGGGACTTACCTGGTAACAATAAAAAAACTGTTCATAGTTTAAATGTTGACTTAAAGCTTTCGTGACGGCAGAAATTCATATTCTTTGGGTGTTTCGGTGAAGTCACGTAGATAGGTTCAAATCAATAAAAATAAACAAAAAACTACAAGCGATCGTCGTCATCCTGGCGACCGCTTGTGTTGCGATCGAAGCGTCGTAGTTTTTTGTTTAATTTTTATTAATTTTAGCCTATCTACGTGACTTTACTGAAAGACCCGAAGAATATAGTTTGTAGTTTAGTTTATAGGGTCGGCAGTCAGGCAGTGCCGCGGGAACAATCCTGCCTCACAGCAACAAGCACCTGGGTTCGATTCTTGGAGTTTGTGCATTCTCGCCCTGTTCCCGATGGGTTTCCTCTGGGCTCTGCGATTTCCTCCCATGGCCTAAACAACGTACCAACTGGTATTGGCCATAACATCCCAATGCTAAAAATGTACCAACAAATGATTGAATCGGGATCGAACACACACAGAAGCGTGTCTCCCGCGTCGTGTCACCTTCATGCCGCGTGTCACCATGTCACTTGTGAAGGATCCTGTTCGGACATCGGCCCTACTGGTGGGTTCACGAGACGACTTTCTACGTGAACAGCACCGTGCCCTACCTGCAGCAGTTCCCCATCACCTGCGAGACGGGCCCAGGTGAGCAAGCCTCCACCTCCCCCCACACCGGTAAAGTCACGTAGGGAAAAATAAATAAAGAAATAAAAATACATTATAATAAAAAATAGGAAAAAATAATAGAAATTAAATAATAATAAATCACTATTATTTTATTTCTATTATTTATTCTTATTTATTTTCCTACGTGACTTTACCGAAAAAACCTAAGAGTACAGCACTTGCCCGAACAGCCTGCCAAGGCTATACAGGGGATCTTTGTCTCTAGGGAGCCTCTTTGCATTGTTTGACGTTGCAACTCGCTGACCCGCCCACACTGGACAACTGTGGAAAAGATGTCGATGTAAAGCTTCTTTCGTGACTGCAGGGATTCATCTTCTTGGTTCTTTCGGTAAAGTCACGTAGAAGGGAAGTAATAAAATAATAAAAATAAAACATAATAAAATATTATTAAATTTCGATGTAAAGTTTTCGTGACTGCAGGGATTCATCTTCTTGGTTCTTTCGGTAAAGTCACGTAGAATGGAAATAATAAAATAATAAAAATAAAACAATAAAATATTATTAAATTTCGATTTAAAGCTTTCGTGACTGCAGGGATTCATCTTCTTGGTTCTTTCGGTAAAGTCACGTAGAAGGGAAGTAATAAAATAATAAAAATCAAACATAATAAAATAATTCTCACGACGTTTCGGCCACAACGCAAGCAGCCGTCCTCAGGTGAAGACATTCAGACGCTGTCTCCCCGACAGACCTGGTCTTCACCTGAGGACGGCTGCTTGCGTTGTGGCCGAAACGTCGTGATAATTATTTTATTGTTCTATTTTTATTATTTTATTATTTCCCTTCTACGTGACTTTACCGAAAGAACCAAGAAAATGTGGAAAAGATCTTCAGAGCTCATCGGATTCCTCCAGTCTACATTTCTAAATCCTTTATATTAAGTTCACTTGCTTGCTTGCTTAGGACCGTGCAAATCTTTCGGTCGTTTTTTAACCCACTTCCCGTGATCCAATCGAGCTGACATTTTCCACACAGACTCGTTGTGCGTGACAATTAATGTTCGTGAAATTTTTTTCCCAAAATATTACATTTTTTAGGACAAAAAATTATATTTAATTACCAATTGCTTAATGCTGCCATGCAATCATCTGACCCATAGGTGGCAGCCATCTCAAGCCAGAGGACGAGAAGACTCTAGCCGCCACGCATATAAAGGATTTATAGTGAAAAACTTTGTTTTTACGGGTTATACTTGTTCAGATTCAGTATCTCACGTGTGCACGCGTGTCCCACCCCACCCGCCCCGCGCGAGGCAGGCAGCCCGTCGGGCCACGCGATGGGCTCGGCGTGCGTGTGGTACGTGATGGTGAGGGCCCTCCTGGACTCGCGCGCCGTGGTGGCCCGCGGGCCCGCGACCCGCCGCTGGCTCGGCGCGGCGCTCTGGAGCGCCTTCGCCGTCGTGCAGCTCGGAGTCGGCATCTCCCGGCTCTTCGTCGCCGCGCACTTCCCACACCAAGTCCTGCTGGGAGCGCTCGCCGGTACGTGCGGAAACTCATCCTCCGCCTCCTCCTCCTCTTCATCGCCCTCATCGAAACCCTCATCGAAACCCTCCTCCACCGCGTCGGCACCCTTATCGCTTCATCCGACTCATCGTCATCTTCCACATCGTCATTCTCGTCTTCATCCTTCTCTCTTCATCTTCCACATCGTCATCCTCGTCTTCACTCGACTCATCTCATTTCCCCGCTACCTCCTCATCCTCCACCCAATCGTCCTCCTTTCTCCTCTTCCTCCACCTATGCCTGTTCCTCCTTCGTCATCCCCATCTTTCTCATCCTTCTCGCCCTCCAAAAAAACTTGAGATGTCGTGAGTTCAGAGTAGAGAGATGCAGGCCACGTAAGCGATGCAGTGAAATGTGGAGAACTGTAGACAAGAGGTCGATGTAGTGAGATGACGGGAGAGATACACGAGATTAAAATAAGACTACTTACTTTGTAATCTTATCATGCTATTATGCGCAATAGAATTTGAGCGAGCGCAATTTTGACGCAACCTATTTTTCTGTAACATGAATCCAGAGAACACCTCTAAGGTTTTCCTCCGATTCACTTACGCCAAGCGTGCTCTCGCACAGACAGCTTTCCAATATACACTTAACAGTTTGTGGGGGCAAGTGGCACAGCACACGAGTGGGTGGCCAGCACCACGCCTGGCCGCATTTATTTCCCTAGCGGTGCCATTTACACATCGCGCCAGGTACTTATTTGAGGCCGAGACGACCTACGGGAGGGCAAGGACCAGTTCAGACAATCGTCATCGGTGTTGGTAGCGGCCGTGATCGGGAATCCAACTCGGCTCGCCGGGTTCGTAGCGCGGCGTGCTAACCGCCGCATCACCAAAGATCCCCCGTGTAGCCTTAACAGACTGTTGGGGGCAAGCGGTGTCATAGCGAGCTCACGTTCTGCTCCCCCACAACACACGCGCGCAGGCATGGCGGTGGCCCACCTCTTCGGCTCCGTCTCCTGCATCCACGACGCGCCGCTCTCGCGCTACGTGGGCACCAGCGCGGCGCTCTTCGCGCTGGCGCTGGGCTTCTACCTGGCGCTGCTCGCCGTCGGCGTCGACCTGCTGTGGACCGTCGCCTTCGCCAAGAAGTGGTGCCTGCACCCCGAGTGGGTGCACCTGGACAGCACGCCCTTCGCAGGCCTCGTGCGCAACCTCGGCGTGCTGGCGGGCACGGGGCTGGCGCTCAACTCGGGGCTGCACCGCGACGCGCTGGCGGGGGCCCGCGGCGAGGCGCCGGCGTTCCGCGCCGCCTGCGCCGTCGCCGCCGTGGTGACGCTGCGGCTGTACGACGGGGTCAAGGTGCCGAGCGACGACGAGCTGGCGTTCTACGTGCTTACGTTCTGCAAGAGCCTGCTGGTGCCGCTCAGTGCGCTGGCGCTGCTGCCGTACACGCTGCGCCACCTGCTCGACGCGGGAACGCGCCACCACAAGCTGGCCTAAGCCCCCGCGGGTGAGCGGGGGCGGCTTTGCAGGCGGTAGAGTTGCCTGCGCTCTCTAAATGTCGGATAAAAAAAGAAACGGGACTTATTATATAGGAAGGAGTACGTGCGGCAATGCCGGAGAGAGAGAGGGGGGGGGGGAGAAGGTAAACGCATTGTCTCCGGGTGTACCGTTGTCAGACAGCTGACAGAAGCCAGGACTTTTTAGTGTTAGTTTTTTGTTGTTCTGGAAAGAGCGACAGAGAACCCCGGACAGCTTGTCTCAAAGGGAAAAAAAAGAGGGGGTGATCCTGGGAAAACCAGGACGGGTGGCAACCCTAGCGGGCAGGCCTAAAGCTTCTCTCGCCCTCGACGGCTTGGGCAGGGCTTAAAGTTCCTCACCGAATATATTCCCGGTCCTGGTCTGTTGAAGTGGCCAGTGACGAGTCTAGACATAGCCATAGCACGAGGTGTGCCGGATCGCCGCTAAGTTGAAGTATTGAAGGAGGCTGCACGAGACTGATAGTCGCCATCGCGGCAGGAGGTATATTGGACTCGGTGTGCCGACTGAACGTAATCCCCGAGCGCGGGAGATCTTTAGGGTGGCATCAGGGGTGGGTGGTTGAGAGAGGACGTCTCCGCTCAAGACCGATCGGAGAGGGGACACGGGGAGTTGAGATGCGGGGAGTTGAGATGCGTGGAATTTCCCCCCCTCCCCTTTGTTTTGTAACCAAACACCCACGCCATCGCCCTCCGGCCATGCCACCACCCTCCGGCCGGGCCCCCCTATGGGGGCCCTAGCGGAGTTGCACCGCCTGCACACTCGACAAACGGCCACGGCCGCCGTCGGGGGCGGGTGGAAAAGAAACGGAGCGAGCGAGGCAAAGACGACGGAACGGGAAAAAAGGAGAAAGCGGCAATCGATTGACACGGTCGCAGGGTGCAGGGTGACGCAACGGACGAACTCCGAGGACGGTGGCCATGGAACTTTGCCGACTCGAGGGCACGTGCATGTGCTCGTGCACGCGACGCAGGGTGCCCGCGCGTGTCCAGCGTTCTTCGTTTCTCTCCCCGTCGAGCAAAGCGTCTGGGAGCTGTGGCAGGGCGGTTATCGCACTGTTGCTGAGGACCCGGTCCCGGCCCCCTCCCTCGAAGTCGACTCGGCCTTGAGCGAGTACCCCGGTGTGATGTGAAATCATCAGCGCTGCGGAAAGGCAAAAGATTGCCGGGCATGGTGGTCGCCATATTGCCCACCGGTGGGCCTTGTCATACTCACAGTGGTGTTCGCTCACAGCGCTTGCCCCAACAAGTCTGTTCAAAGGCTACATGGGGAGGAGAGGGGGGGGATATTTGTCTTTGTGTGGCATTGGTTCAAGAGACCAAGATGAGCGAGAGAGACGGAGAGAGGGGGTTAAATGCGTGTCCCCGACACTGTTTAGTTAAGCTAGAACGTATCTCAGTGAAACCCGGGTAAGTGCCGGGCTCGTGTGTTGATGCGATACGTTACCTATACTCGTGTTTTTGCGACGTTGCCTTATTAAGTTAAGTTATTGCGGTGTAATGCAAAAGCAGCTATCGAATGTACTACACGACTTTGCGATTCCAGGACAATGCACAAAAAACATGCGTTTTAAAATCGTGTCGAATTATTTCAAAACGTACTAAATAAAAAAAAATGTTCTACATTTACGACGGTTTATAAGCCTACACCTTCACGACACAGTCCCATCATTTGCAATCAATATTATCGGCCCGGATACAAAGCTGACTTTTACAAAATAATATTTGGCCAAATATCACAACCAGAAACCCTATTGAAAGCGAGTCTTAATACAAGCACAGCATCGCTTAACCGGCCGTCACATATCCGCCCTGACCAATTAACCGACCACACTCAGAGCAGCATTGGTACGTGGTTGTTCACCAATCTGACCTCTTTCACCACCGGCTCTGGGATGTCAACGGGAGATGAGCAGCACCAATGCATAGATGCTCGTTTGAGCAGGGAAATCAATATTAGCCATGATCATTCCACTGCTGGATGAAGTCTTCTCCCAAGCCACCAACAGGTCTCAGTCCTCTTGAGCAATGCAAAGTGATTATACTAGTCCTGTGCTTTACTGAATCGATTGTGCTGTTTGTGTTAACGAATTTTGTTGTCGTTGTTGAGCATTGAGAGTTAAGGACACGCTACATCGAGCGTGTTAGGTCATCGCGGACGGTTCATAATGAGTTCTTTGCCACCACTCGCATATAGCGCACAGTAGGCATCGGCCGTCTTTCAATTGTTTGCGATCTCTTCGTATTTCAGATGCGAGTCTAAAAACTCACTCAAGCGTAACGGCAATAATTCTTCCCCGCAAGCGCTTCCAGCATTCGATTTGTCCGTGCCATGGTGTCGCGGCGAGTCCGCCGGAAATGCAAATCCAGGGGTCGCCAGTTTTACCCGATCTACCGGCACGGAAGCTGTAGCTTTTGTACGTTCAACTGCTTTCGCACCGTACGTAGCCCAAACGCACTAATCGTACACGACAGTTTATTTGGTCAGCAGGTGCTGGGGTAAAGTGTGGGTTGTTGGGTTGTTGCTCCTACCTTCTCCGAGATCTGACCGGTGCATAAAAACTTGGGGACGCAAATATCCTCGCGTTTGAGTGCCCTAGATCTTCCCTCTACTCGGAGGCCCTTCCGCCAGCAGCAGCGTGAGGGAGCAATTGCGGGGGATGCACCTTAACCCAAATCAAAACAAGCAAGGATTTGTCTGCCATTTGCGGTTGCAACTGGCAGCTCAAGTGGATATTTGCCGCGTAGAAATTAAATTAGAGCACTAACACACTTAGGGACTTCCAGATTGAACGAAATCTAGCAAATGCAGTTGTTGTCGTCGTTGCCCCACGTGCCGTTTGTACAATGGTCGTTGTGGCGTTGTTGCCTCTGCTGCTGCTGCTGTTGTTGTTGCTGACTTCACGGAGATGCACTTCGTTGCCAATTTCATTCAAATAAAAAACACAAATCCTCGTCTTGTTTACTCACGCACCCCGGGTGCTCTTTTCAGTGCTTAAGTGCATACGCGGGTCAACTGAAGCCAACATACACTGTGACAAGTTAACTGAGAGGAAAATAATTTGCCAGTAACTCTCAACCCAGTAATTGATTACAGAGACAAGCCTGTGGGAGCAGACCAATGGGAGCACATACGAAACTCCTCCGTTCACCGGCATATTGGTTCAAGCAAGCTGAACTCTGCTGAAGAGACACTGAATTCAAAGTTTTGCTTGTGTTGAACCATTTCTGCTGAAATTGTATGCACTCTCAGAAGGCCGTGCTACTGATGCGATATGTGAAACAATCTTAGTTGTTTTTTATGTGGAGACACATGGGAAGGATACCTTGCCTGCTTAGTCCGATTCTGTTCACCTAGACAAAGTGAACCGTGGGCAGGGGTGGAAGTGCAGTGTTCCTCACAGCGAGAAGCACCTGGGTTTGATTCCCGACGCAGGTACCTGCAGGTACCTTTCAGCGTGGAATTTGTACGTTCCCCACTCTGTGTGGGTTTCCTTTGGGTTCCCCAGTTTCCTTCCCAGAGCTAAGAACATTCAAAGTCGTTGGTGTTGGCCAAACAAACCCCCAAATACAGGAGCCCTCCTGGAATAGGGGTCCTCAGATTCAGCATGACATTCCTGGGTAAATGAGTAATTATTGTTGTAACGGTAGCACCAAAGTAATTCAATCTAGCACGGCAAAAGAACGTAGACAATTCAAAAACACTTGTTGCCTTTCCAAAAAATAATTTACTTATCTCTGCGAGGCGCCATACGACAGCAAACGAAGAGGCAGAATGATTATCCAGTTACTTATTATACAGTGACCGATTATGGAGACCTGAGACTCCATACAACTTCTGCCCAACTAATAATGACTGTGCATGCTTCCGAGGTTGGCATTATCCACGTGTTGGCAGGAAGAGAAATTCTTGGGCAATATTTAGCAAAAAAAAAAGTTAAATGGCCTAGAAAAAACTGCGGATTTTCAGAAAATCCGACGGCATCACTGACAATCGGCACAAAGTTTCAAAGTTGATTTTGCGTAACCCGGGAGTGAGAAATCAAGAGACCAGGGCTTAGTGTCCCATTTGCAAAGAGTGACCTTTGAGTCACTAAAATGACAAAAGCCAGACAGAACCAAAACACATTGAAGTAAAGCAAAGAAAGAGGTATTATATCATTATAATTTACAACCGTTGGGCCGAGCCACTGCTAGATTAAAGGCATGTTTGTGTGCTGGTCACAAGGGATTTGTGGTCAGAAACCGTGTGGTCAAGCTTCAACCCGCCAAGGCTGCAACATGGCCTGAATGTGGCAGTGCAGATATAAAGTAGGTTGCTGACCTATCTATACAGATTGTTTAAAGCTTTGTGTCCTATCTAAAGTACTTGTCTCCTACGCAAGAGAAAAACAAAACACAGGACGAGAAAATAAACATCCCACAGAAGACCCCTTCGTGAAAATACAAAAGAGTCCTGAGATTTATTCAGCCCTCTGCTGGTCACAAAAATCAAATGTTAGCATTATAAATTAAAGAAAGCAACAACAACAAAAAAACCCACTTAAGGTTAATATACAACACGCACATTCAAGTGAAGGAAAGAGTGGGATAACACCCCTGGGTATAGAGGCAGGGCACACATGACGACAGCTTCCACCATCGCACCGTACACGAATGACCGTGGTGATTTTCCCACAGGTCAGCAGGCACTCTCTCGCGAACTATCGGCACGACCTGCCGTCCTACCGACACGTGAAACACGGCTCCCGGCGTTACAAGCAGAACTTAAAACTTTCAGCTCCGTTTGTCTGAACACAAAATACACCTGGACCCAGCACACCAACATCTAGTATACCTCTGGTGATGGCTGTGGCTACCACGATTAACGTGGACGTCCACTCCCATCGATACCGGGAAACCCGGAAAAAATTCAGCGAGAAAAAAAATTGGCCCAGGACGTTACCGTTAATCCTTCGGTCTGGTGGCGGGCAACCAGGGTGAGAAGGCTACGACTACCAATTGCGTAGCTCCAAAGGAAATATCGATCGAACGGACGGACAGGAGGAGAGGGGACGGGAGTGCAGTCGTCGCTGGGGGTCGACGGACAGCATCCTCGGGATGGCAGCGGTGCGGTGGGGGAGGGGCGGCACGGTTTGGCACACGGGGCGGCTATGGGGACTCCCGACGAGGCGCGGTGTGAGGGGACAGGAGGTATGTGTCGAGAAGACGCACACGGTGCGTGGCGATGCAGTCCAGAACCCACTCGCGCGTCACGATCTGGGCGCTGTACAGGCGGTGCAGGGCTGTGGGGGCGGGGTCACAGGGGGTCAGGGGGTCAGGGGCGGCACAGGGAGATCAAGGACGGCACCGCTGAGTCAAGGCAGTACACAGAGTTAAGAGTCGGCACAAGGAGATAACGAGAGACGTTGCACCAAGAGAGACGACACAGCAGGGCTGGGATGAAACGTTGATCGATTCCTAGGATGCGTGGGTCAAGCTTGAATGGCTCTCGATTCGTATACATTGCACGTAATGGGTTCGTGTCACACCTGCAGCTGCTCGAGGTGCTAACCCGGTCACTGCAATGCTGAAATATAGAATGGATTCTTGAATGGAATCTCAAGCGTGAATGGCGGCGATTTTCTTACGAATCACCAGAGCATGCTGTCTGGGGAGGTTAGGGGGGCAATAGCACACAGTGGTCAGGAGAGCACGCGGAGTCCAGGGGAGACGGTACGTGGATGTGACGGACGGCACGCGGCATGTACGCAAGGAGCAGGAATGGAACACGGAGGCACACAGCAGGCAGCGTCACGGCACGAGAGGCTCAGTCAGACTTCTACCGAAGCGTCAACGAGGATGCACGGGAGCGGCCTGACGTCGCAGTGCGAGTCAAGCGCAGGAGCCCCAAGGGCGTGACGTCTCTGGGTTGGTGCTGTGGGTTCCGCGCTGCAGCGGAATGTGTGGCCTGCTTGCTTACCTCTTCTTGGTTCTTTCGGTAAAGTCACGTAGAAGGGAAGTAATAAAATAATAAAACATAATAAAATAATTCTCACGACGTTTCGGCCACAACGCAAGCAGCCGTCCTCAGGTGAAGACCAGGTCTGTCGGGGAGACAGCGTCTGAATGAAACACCACCACGCTTGGAGTTTATATTTAAGCTGGGTTGGAAGGGCGCCTTGACAAAAGAATTTGCATGTCAAGAGGAATTTAGCTCTTGATATGCAAATTCTTTTGTCAAGGCGCCCTTCCCCCCTTCCAACCCAGCTTAAATATACGCTCCAAGCTGTCTCCCCGACAGACCTGGTCTTCACCTGAGGACGGCTGCTTGCGTTGTGGCCGAAACGTCGTGAGAATTATTTTATTATGTTTTATTATTTGATTCCTTACCTTCTACGTGACTTTACCGAAAGAACCAAGAAGATGAATCCCTGCAGTCACGAAAGAAGCTTTAAATCGAAAAATGCTCGCTTACCTGTGAAGTCCATGCTGGCCGCGTTGGCGTCGGGCTGCATGACCAGCAGCGGCACAAAGTTCTGCACATACATAAAAAACACGCGTGTACACACACGTGTACACACGCGTGTACAGGCAACTTGCACACACACACACATATATCCCCCATATAGCCTTTAACAGACTGTTGGGGCAAGAGCTGGTAGCAAGCACTTGCGAAGGCTGGCACAGCACATTGTGGGATGGGTGGCCAATACCACGCCCGGATGCCTTTGTCTCCCCAGTGCTGATGTGGACGCACTGCACCAAGTACTTATTTAAGGCTGAGTCTACCTAGGGGAGGCCCGGGACCGATCCAGATATTCGCCGCTGTTATTAGGTGCAGAGTAACACAATGAAACCAAGATTATAGTGTTCGTCAGGGGACCGGTGAAATGGAATTCTCGATGCGGGATACGTCAGATGGGAGAGGACTGACTAAACGGGGGAACGAGAGACAATTCGCCATTTCAGCCGACACACCGCAAACCGCCCACCAGTAAAGCGGAAAATATAAAAACGTCGCGGTCGTGCGTGGAACACACGTGGTTCTAAAGCCTTAAGAACGCACATGCGTGTATATGCACGTGTGTGCGGGTGTGTGTGCGTGTGTGCTCTAAAATCACAGCAAATTGGCAGAGTAGGGGGCACAGGTGGTGCATCTGCCAGTCATCTCAGTCAGTCAACCTACAACGCCTGGGTCTGTCCCAGCACCCCCTGCCGGCATAGCCAGCCAGCCTTCTGCACTTCACGTGAAAGCCTCGAAGAGCACCTAGCCTGGCATAAGCCCCGTGGTGACATCACTGCCACTCGGCCGCAAATTGGTGGCTGTTCTGTGCACGTAGAAAGGCTGCCAAGCGTTGTTGTTGTCGCAGATTCAACTTCCGCGCTACAATCCCAGCCCTCCCAGGTTCGATTCCTGATCCTGATGCGCAGCAGCCGTAGTAAGCGGTATATACGAGCGTGGCAGAGCCTTCCCCCCTATGTTGACTTGGCCCTAAATGATCGGCTGGCGAGGCAGCGAGGTGATGAACAGTGGCTACAATGGGGAGGAAAATGGGGCCAGGGCACGCGCGGTACCGGTCACTTCAACCGCTCACACACCCGTCCCACCTCAGTAGATGCTCATTAGGGGCACAACAGAGACACGGGTTGTGCTTTGTCCAGCATAGAGCAATAGCAATATAATTAATGTACTAAGGAGAGAGCCTAACTGAGTTTGGAGAATGCGGTTGTGAAGAGGGTTTGGCCCAAGTCCTCTTTGTTAATGGCAAGAGCTTTATTTCACGTGGGAGGCAATGGGAGTGCCTGGAGGAAACCCACCAAACATATGAGGAACTCATGCCGCTGTTGCTGATGAGGTAAACCATGATGATGACGATCAGGAAAGCTGCTTGCTGTTAAGGATCAAATTTGCTTCAGGTACTGATGGTGGTGATGGTGTAGTTTCTACTGCTGCAAATGATGGTGACGACGGAGATGATGTTAACAATTATGAAGGTGTTGCCAATGATGCTCCTGCTGCCTATGACGATTATGACAATGCTACAGCTGCCAATAACAATGTCACTGCGGCTAATAATGACAATGAACGATGTTACCGCTGCTGCTCTCGATGATGATGATGATGCTACAGCTTCTGGAGGGAAGGCAGAGAGTCAGGAACACTCACCGGATGGAAGGAGAAAGCACTCGGATCCTTCACAAGCACGGCTCCGCTCATCTGAACCAGACACTCAAGTTCCGCTGTGCGACACACAAACACACAGGTCCTCGCCCGTCATTCGGCATTCATTACGCACAAAGTGCTTGCCACAAATGAGCCACAAATGAACCACAATACCTTGCTGTTCTCGTCAAGGAGCATAAACCATCACACAAACTCCGGTCATCCTCGCAGCAGTGGATAGATATTGGCTACGCCATCGGACAAAGACAGTCAAGCGCATCGCTCAGCTCTTTCAGATGCGCTTCTGCGGCTGTCTGGAATGCTGTTTCTTCCGATATTACTGGAGCTATGCACTTTTAAATCTAGATTAAAAAGAATTTCTTTAGAACTGCTTTTTTGTGTTTAGTTTGTTACCTTCCCCCGCACCTCTGATTAGCACCGTTTGCTACGTACGGTGCAAAACAACTTCAACATACACACATAGATGTATCTCGATTATTGATGATGACAGTGGTGGTGGTATGTCAAACGCCTTTCACACCGTACATAGCCAACTGTGCAAATCAGAGGTGCGAATCGGAGGTGGTGGTCGTTTTACTTTTCCAGCCTGTGGCTTTCACGGAGGTTAAAACTCAGCACTGCGATCCATTTTGGTGGCTCTCAAGCGGCTCATGATAAGCCAAAAAGCTCTGACCAACAATTAACCGAATGGCATTGACCATGTAATATACAAGGCGCCATCTACTGGTAGAAGCAATTTTTTTAATCTATTAATTCTCAGTCGGGGATTTTTGTCATCAGCCGCTCACAAAAAATGTTGTATTGTCTGCTCATGTCAGTGATTGTTCTGATTTGTGTTGAATTCCACAAAACAAATATTTTGCAAGCCACCCACGGATCGTGAACCACACGTTGGCCACCGCTCAATTAGATGAACCTCTGCCAACATAAATAATTGACAGCCCTTTGTCAATCCACCGCTGGATGAATGCCTCCCAGTACCCGTGTTGAGATCACTGTCTCCATAAATCTCAAACGAGGCCTGAGGAACATGTGATACCCGGTTCTGTGAGCTGTTCTCCAACACGGCGTGGTCTTATGTGTGAATTCAGACCGTTTTTCGTTGTTTTGCTGCCTTGCTTAAGCTTGTATTTAAATCCGCAGGGATTTATTTCCTTGTCCAATTTGCACTTATATATTTTATTTATTTATTCGCAGCGACTTCATCACCTTTTCTCTATTTTGCTCTTATAAAGTTTTTTTACACTCTCTGTTGACGTATCTCACTGACACGTCCCTACTGGACATCTGTGAAAAATAGCTTCATAGCTCATCAGATTCCACCTCCAAGATACACGAAGATTCAGATTCTGAACATGATGGGTCGCACTGCTCTGCGAGAGATCTCAACGGATACTCCGTCTCAAGATGAGACCCCGATAGCACAGTCTAAGGAGAGGGGCGGGGAAAGAACTCAAACTTAAAAACGCCGTGGTCTTTGGGGCTACTGCCTCGCCTACTCGCGACGCATTCCGGATTCTAAGACTCATCTGAAAAATCTGAAAATGAGACCAAATATACGGAATGTGGGATGATCCAAATCAAACCTGTTTTAATGCTCAGTCACACGACAACACCAACAAGTGGCACCGTTAACACGATGTCAGATCAATCTTTTTTTTCCCTGCCAACAGTGGTGGTCTCACGCGGCGTGTCGGCGGGCGACGTCGCCTCTCCGTTAAGGCACGTTCAGTCGTCACGCGACGTTCCCAAACTCCGAGTGAGATGATAATTTGCGAAATGTGTGAAGCTCATCCCCCCCCTCCCCGCACCAAAACCTACCTTTAGTCATGTCCTTGAAGGCACCGTAGCAGCAGATCTCATACTCTCGCAGAAGCTGGGACGGGAAAACAAGAGCACAAATGTGTGTCACCGTGTGCCCTCGCCACAGCACAACGGCCCTTCCCTCATCCCGCACCTCCGATTAGCACGGTTGGCTACGTACGGTGCAAAAGAAGTTCAACACACATACATAGACTCGCACAGAGACCAATAGACTCACACAAAGACCGATAGACTCACACAGAGACCAATAGACTCACACAGAGACCAATAGACGCACACAGAGACCCATAGACTCACACAGACCCATAGACTCACACAGAGACCAATAGACTCACACAGAGACCCATACTCACACAGAGACCCATAGACTCACACAGACCCATAGACACACACAGAGACCCATAGACTCACACAGACCCATAGACTCACACAGAGACCAATAGACTCACACAGAGACCCACAGACTCACAGAGAGACCAATAGTTTGTTGTCCTTCCCCCGCACCTCCGATTAGCACGGTAGGCTACGTATGGCGCGAAAGAAGTTCAATGTACATGCACACAACCTCCCCGCACAAAGCTGACAACCGCGCGGTACCAGAGTTGATAACCAACACCAACAATCACCCACTACTGACACACAGGCCGGCGCTGCGTTCGCCTTGTGCAGCACAGGGACAGCTGCCATCAGGGGGGGGGGGGTCCCCCTAGGCTGAAACAGAAACTACTCCCGACGCCTGGGCATTGAAATGATTGAGGTGTGATGCGATGCAAGGCGCGATGAAATGCCGCGGCATTTAAGTGCCCAACAAATGCTAATTCTTCATGTTAGTGTAAAGTATAAGTAAACTAACGCATCATCCTAGGGGAGGTGAATCATTATTTAGTTATTTAACAACAACAGCGCTCCGTGCTACATGCAAGTGGCATGGGTCAGAGGAGACGCACAGCTCGGCTTATCGGTTAAGAGAATAGGGTTGGTGGTTAGTTTGGGTGACTAGCACGGCTTTGTGTATTTGGAGCATGAGGAAGGTAAGAAGTTCAAGTTGATTTAGTTTAATATTTAAGAGTGACCCGGAGCATTCATCTTGCCGGACTATACCGCGCGTAGAATACGCACGGCTGATTAATGGCGTAACTTTCCAAGCTGGCAAATTTAGATCCCCGACGCCGGCACGCATTCTTGCCTTGCTCTTGCGAATGACGAAGCGGGAGATGTTTAACATCCACTGTGAAGTGGAGGGCGCGTAGTATCACCATGGTCATTATTACACGCCGCAGAAATAATAAGGGGCGGCCGCTGGTTTCCAACTGCGAACCTCTTGCAACAAACGGCGAATGCGCTACCGCTAGGCCAGTGGTTCTTCACCTTCACTACAGCCTTGCACCCCTTTGGTTTGCAATCGTTAAAAAAACATGTATAATTTTTAGATTTGAAGCTTTCGTGACTGCAAGGATTCATATTCTTAGGTTTATTCGGTAAAGTCACGTAGGTAAAAAATTGTAATTAATAAAATTAAAATAAAATTAAAATCACGACGTTTCGGAGGCAACACAAGCTTCCGTCTTCAGGTGGAACCGTCACAGCACGATTGCTGTATCAAGTAAGTATTTTTATTTTATTTCACTTTTATTAATTTTAATTTTTTACCTACGTGACTTTACCGAAAAAACCTAAGAATATGTATAATTTTAATAAGTACATGGGGTTTGATGAAACAAAGTGGTTGGACTTGCGTGCCGTGCTTAATTTGGGCTTCAATGATTTACCTTCGAAAAAAATCTGGCCATCTCTCTCACCCCCCGAAAGGTCACCTTGCACCCCCAGGGGGTACGTGCACCCCAGGTTAAGAACCACTGCGCTAGACCGTGTCACCGCCCAGGTCCACGCGTGAGGCGAGCTTGAATTAGGACCAGGTACAAGGGCAAAGGTCGGCAAGCTGCAGCTCAGGAGCCGCACGCTGCACTTTACGGTCTGCTTTCGTCACGTAACATATGCAGGAATTCACATTGCGGCTCTTACATTTTTTTTTACCGAATTCGAAAAAAAATTGCTCCTATTGTTATTTTTGGTTGACAACCCCTGTACTCAGGGTTAGAATCTATGGCTAGCAGCCACGGCTAGCGGTTGGGGGGCAGAAGCTAGGATAATGGATAGGTGTCTAACGTCAGACATCAGGTCCCACCTTCAGGGTTGCAAGCCGTGACCGACGGGGCCCCAGGTGTTCGCGACCATTCACTACGTCGCCCTGAATCTCAAACGGGACCTGCGGTGAATCGCACAGAACAGAGAGCAAAGGGTTATATCATGAAACATCTGTAGACTCTCTGGGTTCCCACGCACTCAAAGACATGGTTATATCCATAGTTGTCACAAAAAATCCTTCATATAGCCTTCGCCAACTTTTGGGGCAAGTGCTGTTCACGAGCACCTATCAAGGCCGGAATGGCACACGGGGGGATGGATGGCCAGCACCATGCCCAGCCGCCTTTGTCTTCTGAGTAGCGATGTTTATGCACAGTACTAAGTACTAATTTTAGGCTCAGTCGACTGAGGGGAGGCCCAGGACCAGTTCAGAAAATTGTCACTGGTATTGGCCGTAAGCGGGAATCGAACTTGGGTCACCGGATTCATAGCGTAGCACGCTAACCGCTACACTACGGCTCCTCACACATTGACAGACACACTACGACCAGCGAAACATGCTTATTTCCATAGACTCAAAGTATTCAAACACTCAAAGAAACACTCATAAATACACAAAGACCAAAGGCTTACACAACGACAACAACCGCCATTCGCCACTATGTGGCGGTGACGTCAACATGGCGCTTGTGCCAGGCTATATGCACATTCAGGCCACGTGAAGTGTCGAACACCCGCTGTCAGGAAGTCACGGAACAGACCCAGGTGCCATGGGTCAACTGAGATGACTGACCGATGCACCACCTGTGCCCCTTACTGTGCCACACACACACACACACGGCTAGACCCCCAAGACGAGAGGCCCACACATGTCTCTCTATACTCCCAGGGTATTAATAAACACACACAAGCAAAGGTCAAATATTTTGAACCTTGACCCACAAACACCACATACCCATGCTTATGTATATAGACTCACAGGGTATTCAGAATCTTTCAGTATCATTATTAATCCGGAAGGATGAGCTATGAAGCTCTTTTTCACAGATGTCCAACTCGCACACACAGCTGAGCTGCACCAAACGCCTCACACTCACCTCATCCACGACGCAGCCTTGACGCAGACATTCTTCCACCCCTGCAACAGCACGAGAGACGACAGCCTGATGAAGCTAGTTGTAATTACCGGCAAAACGTCGTACTCAGATTGCAAATGTTATGGATTTGCTCTCAAACATTACCGGCGTGCTGTTACTAGTAACGAATTGGCACGTTCTGTTTACGTGACGAACCTGACTAATTGGCTGCATACTAGGGCGGGAAGATTCAAGTTCAAATCAAGGTCGCGGGTCGACTCAGCCGATCACTCCTCCAGGGTGAATCAATAATGCAGCGGCTCTCCGCGTGCTGTTCAAAATTATGTCCGACGATTCGCGCCACGTGCTAGGAGCTTCAAGAACTCGGAGCGGAACGTCGGACATCGTGCTGGAAAAACACACGGCACGACCCAAAAACGCATCGAAGCTCTGTATGGCATAACCGCGAAAACAAAGGCAGAGAGAGGTAACACATTCTCTGGATCATAAGACACACTTTTTTCTCTGTAATTACAAAAAAAAGTTAGGAGTGTGACTTACAATCCGGTAGGTGTGTGCGTGTGTGCGACTTGATTTGTAACAACTTTAAAGACACCAGGCACAGGTTTTGGTGTGCGTCTTACTTCTCCAGAGCATTTTATAATCCAAAAAAACCAGCAACATTTGGTGGAATATCCATCCGTGCCATAATGTGTCAACATGACAAGAATGGCTCCTGCCATGTTAATGTGGAGTTTTTACCTCTGGCTCAATTGAGACAAGTGCTCGTTTGAGAATGGATAAACTTTAGTCTCGACTCTGACTGGACGAGATGTGAGCTATGGCATGGGCAAACATTGGCGCACACTTGCCAATTGCTTTTCCACCACCCTGCGATCCAGGCACTAAGTCTGGCTGAACAACAACACTCGTCTCTCACGAGGTCAGAGACCCATGGTCAGGATTTCAGAGCGCGTGGAGGGGTCATAGGTGAGGCGGCGTGCTTGCTTACAAGAGAAGGTGAGGACCCAGCAATGTCCTGCGTTGCCCAGAAAATACTTCAACGTGCGCTCGCAAACAAGGCTGCCACCTAGCGACGAGGACAAGAACGCAGCTTTTTACTGTGGCGCCTGAACACACATGGTGATCCACACACCGTCATACAAACGCAATCGCACACGATCAGATAATCACAACGACAACAACAACGAACGTCCGCCACCGAGTGGCAGGTGGTGACGTCACCACAATCACACACTGTCAAACAAACGCAATCGCAACACTGTCACAGAATAACAATCACACACTCTTGATACAAACACACAAAGATCCCTGCAGCCACAAGAGGCGCTACAATGCAGCACGATGTTGAAAAAGAACCACTTTTTGAATCGAATTGCAGTCCCTAATCTTGGGTTGATGGATAACACCAATTGACGAAACTCCCTCCCCCCCCTACCCATGTGCGTCAAGGTCACCATATCTCCCGGCTTGCCAAGGTACGATGGCGGCAGAGCAAGCGGATGCATTTCCGGGGGATTGAGCACGTGTGGGTTTTCTCCGGCCACTCCGGTTTCCTCCCACATGCATAAAGCGAATCATCGATGAAGGTGACCAAACGTCCCAATGTAGGACCAAAGAACTTGGACAAACGTTGTCACCGGTTCTGGTTGGCCTCCCCCTCGTCTCGGGTTTCCCGCGCCTATGAACCATCCTCTCTCTCTTCTCTCTCGGGGCGAATGAAAACTGTGCACGTCGCCAAGTCACCGGTTCTGGTTGGCCTCCCCCTCGTCTCGGGTTTCCCGCGCCTATGAACCATCCTCTCTCTCTTCTCTCTCGGGGCGAATGAAAACTGTGCACGTCGCCAATTCTAAATAGTTCACCGTTTACATTATGAGACAATTCGTCTAAATCCCGAGTGAGCAGAGCGAGCCGTTACAGCTTTACCCAACGGTGGCCAGAGAATGGCTGGCGGGCGGTGAGCCGTGTGTGCGTAGTGCGGGGGGGGGGGGGCCTGTCGAAGGCTGGCACCTGTCTGCATGAGCACGTGAGTCGTTTCAGGAGAGAAGTGCGACTGGAAGGAACCGCCGGTCTTATGCACAAACTGCTTGACCACCAGCTGTTGGACAAAGACACACACACACTATTTACTATTTAAACTTTTTTTTTATTTTAGCAGCTAAGGCCCGCTGGAGCTATGTAGCTCTTTTTCAGAATCGACCAAATGATAGCTCAACTAAGTGGCTTATCACGCGGTAATTTACAGGAGCCAAATAAACCTAAACTCACGTCGATTCTAAACGTGGAGGTAAAAACCGGAGGACACGGAGAGAAATCCACGCGACCACTGGGAGAACATGCAAAATCCAAATATACAGGCGTCGGGGTCCGGTTGGAACCCACGACCTCCTGTATATCAGCCAAAGTACTTAACATCTCTCCACCGTAGAGAGTTTAAAACAAGGAACAACAATCTGGCTTCTGGCGTAGCTAGATTGTGCGAAAAGTGAAGCTTGGATATCGAGGCGTTGCGAGCCTTGTAATCAACATCGGCTGGTGGTGTCGTTGGCACATTCGAGGTCTGCTGAAGTGTCGCTTCGGGCAAGAGTTGACGACGATCGCACGTAATGACGTCGTGAGGTGAGAAGAGACACATGCATGACATCATCTTGCGACATCACGCGTTACGACATCATCATCATCGCCTTGGCTGACAAGGCTTAGGTTGTCAAATCGGACGGTTTCCAGTACAGGGCGAGTCCCTACGAACAACACGTTACACTAAAATGTTGTGTATATTGGATCATCATTTAGGAAAGATATCGTGACCCCTGTTACAGGCAGAGAGACACGGACAGAGAGATTAAAATAATGCGCTATTTGTAGCCACACAAAGAGATGACGCAATAGCGCATGACGCGACACGTCATGCGCTATGGCGACAACACTTTGAAACTTAGTTGGAATGCGTTGATATTAAATTTAAAGTCAAGAGGTGAGGCAGGAAGAGATGTAGCAAGAGAGCTACTGCAACCAAAGGTTACATGCGTTTGTGGTGGGTACAACCCAAGGGTAAGATCGCAGAGCTCGTCAAGATCAAATTATATAATTTAACTGGAGTTAAATACTGGACCAACGTGTTTTGGCTCAACTCTAAGAATTAAAAAAATTAACCCGTAAAAACAAAGTTTTTCACTATAAATCCTTTATATGCGTGGCATCGGGGCGGCTAGAGTCCTCTCGTCCTCTGGCTTGAGATGGCTGCCACCTATGGGTCAGATGATTGTCTGCCACCATTAAGCAATTGGTAATTAAATATTTAAAAAATTTTCCCTAAACAGTGTAAAATTTTGGAAAAACATTTTCACGAACATTAATTGTCACGCACAACGAGTCTGTGTGCAAAATGTCAGCTCGATTGGATCACGGGAAGTGGGTTAAAAAACGACCGAAAGATTTGCACGGTCCTAAGCAAGCAAGCAAGTGCGCAAGTGAACTTAATAAAAAGGATTTAAAAAGGGGGTTGAACCATCAGTAGAGGAGGGCTTAGCGTTAGGGGGGCTCAGCCACCCTCACGACATGGCGCTGACTCACCGCATCCTGCTTGCTCAGCCCAGACGCGACGAGGCACAAGCGCCGAGGATTCCCGCTGGATTCTTCCGCGCTGCTCACGCCAACGAGCCTCTCCGCATGCTGAGCGACACCGGGAAAAGTAACGCTACCGCCGCCGCCTGAGGCAGCAGTGTCTACGTAGCACCGGGCGTCCGAGAGCGTGTCGGAGCGCTCGGTCTCCCACGACGAGGAGGCGGCTGCCCGACCGCAACCGCCGTGTCCTGCAGATCCACGGTCGACGGCGCCGACCGACACGCGGCGCGACAAAGCGCCGGCCAATTCGCCGTTTCCGTCATCCCGGTGCAAGGTCTGGGCGGCCGTCTGTCCGCGCGCGCCGACTTTCCAACGAGGGCAAAGCGAGGGAGGTGTGGGAGGTAAGGGGAGGCAGTCGTCTTGGTCCTCCAGGGCGGCCTCCAGAGCGGCGATCTCGTCCCCCATCTCGTGCAGGTTCCGCATCAGCTCCTGCTTCATCTGCAGCGGGAGGAGACGGGAAGGAACGGGTTTGGAGGCAGCGTTAGTTTAGTGAGACTTTTTATTTTACTTTTGTCGTAGTCTTAATCTAGTCGACAACAACAACACGTGGTGGTTGAGTCGATTCTTAGTTGTGTGGATTTCATGTACGGGCAGTCCCCGACTGACCAACGGGTTCCATTCCTGAGACCCGTTCGTAAGTCGAACGGTTCGCAAGTCGGAACACAATAACGTACTGTATTTAAATGCACATACACGGTGAGTGTTATAAAATGTGTTACGCTTCAACAAAAAAGGGAAGCATTGTTCAAATCACAATTTGTAACTTTCCCGAACCAAAATAGTTGCCGCGGTTCGGTTCTGAAGTGCGTTTTCACGTTTGCAAGTCGGATGGTTAAAGATATAAATATGATGGAATCTCGTTCGTAAGTGCGGATGTTCGCAAGTCAGCGACTGCCTGTCGTTATTTTTTACATCTGGTAAACTAAATCAGTCAGCCAATCAATGAAGTGAGTAAATCTTACTATATTTTGCCACTGGTAAAAGAGGTCTCATAGTGTAAATGCTTCACCTCGAGCTCTCATACTCTGATGGTGCATTGTCTTTGAGTTGTGCGCCTTTTGGCGTCATCTGGTCCAACACCAATGGAGACTAGGCTCTAAGAAAAGCTGTCTCGGGTGTGGACCAATCAACTTCAAGGACAGTGCATATCATTATCATCATCAGAGTTGTTTCTTTTTGTTTGCATTTTGACTGCTTGTGTTGTGGTTATTGCAAACATGATGCCAGTTGAAAGGGTAAAAACCTATTACTGAGTAAATCTTGTTAGAAACATTTATAGCCAATTACCTTTACTTTTTTTGGCCTTTCTCAGTATACCGGCGGTGTCTAACTTTAGCAATAATATATTCTCAGTCTGTGTTCTCATGCACGGATGTGCAAAAGAAACGTTGTGTGAAGTGATTGTAGACTGGCACAGACGCCGTGACGATGTCACCGCCACTCTGCGGCGAATGGCGGGTATTGTATTGTGTAGACTTACCAGATGTCCTTGACGGATGATTATGGATAAGCGCACCTTGCACTCTGGCAGTAGTGTAGTGCCTTATGCCGGTAATAATAATAATAATGACAAATTGTCATGCACACAAATCCCACAAACCGGGCCGAAGTTCGCGCGCATGACTTGGCGTTCTGGAAAATGTGCGTGAGAATTGATCTCCGGGTGCGTGAAAGCGCTCTTCTTGGTGTACTGCCGCAGCACCAGCCCGCCATTTGAGGCGAGGCTTATTGTAGGCTGAGTCAACCTAGGTGGCGGGGCCAAGCCACGGCTGCCCCTGGCCTGAGTGGCTTAGACTCACCTCGGAGTCGACGTCCTGAGATGCCCAGATGACGGTCGACTCGCTCTCGTTCTCCAAAATGCCGTCTGACGCGCACACGAACGCACGAGCAAACACAAAGATCACACGTGTAACCGAGCACAGACCGTCGGGGCAAGTGTTGTTAGCGAGCACCTATTAAGGCTAGATTTAAAGCTTTCGTGACTGCAAGGATTCATACTCTTAGGTTTTTTCGGTAAAGGCACGTAGGTAAAAAATAATAGAATAATAATACATGGAAAAATAACTAAATTAAATCACGACGTTTCAGAGGCAACACAAGTCTCCGTCTTCAGGTGAGACCGTCACAGCTAAATTTACTTATTGATACAGTAAATTTAGCTGTGACGGTCCCACCTGAAGACAGCGGGCACTAGTTTTGGGGTGCGTGTTACTTTTCAGAGGTTTTAGCATCCAAAGAATATACAGTCATCTCAAACTACGAAAGCTCAAATAATAATAATAAATCCTTGCCTCTCCTTGACCTTGGCTCTGCTGCGCTGTCGCCCTCCCCACCTGACTCAGGATCTCCGTTCAAAGGTCGCCGACGACCGGCAGAGGTCGTCAACCCCGTGGCCTCTGCGACCTCCGCGCGCCCCTCGGCGCCGTCTCGATCGCCAGGGCTGCTTGGCCCATGCCGGCCCCACACGGAGCCCTCCGACTCAAACAGATCCATGGACGCAGTCGAGCATTGACTGAGCGGAGGGGACGACGCGGGGAGGGTGCTGCCGGTGGGGGGGGACGTGCGGGGTCCTCCTTTGTCACGCGGGCTCGCCAACATGCCCCCCTGCTGCTGCCACTTCACCTTTACACCAAGGCTGGGCAACTTCACCTCGCAGTCGCTGTCCGACGATGACGATGATACAATGACTCTAATCCGCCGCCGCCGCCACCGCTGCTTCCGGTCTCGCGCAGCAGCTACGTGCGGCGAGTTGCTCACGGCCGCGACCGCCAAGTCACTGACACCGATGTCAACATCTATGGACGGCGAGCTGTTGACCACTTTCACCTCCGGCTGTCCGCGAGATGCAATGAGCGACCGCCGCTGCCCAAGACCCGCACCGCTGCCAACCAGCATATCGGACTGACCGCAGGTGAGCAGCTGCGAGCTGCCGATTACTTTCTTCGGCTGGCTGTCGGCCATTGTCGAGATGGACGGTCGACCACTGGAATCTTCCTGGCTGCTGGTGATTGCGCTGGTATGGCTACGCGCAGCCAACGAACCGGGCCGATGGTCGGTTGTATTTCGCTGGGTGGGCATGATGATGTCAGGAGTGCTGTCTGTGCCACTCGGACTAAGCAGCGCCTTTCCGTGCTGAAGTTGGAGCGTGTCGGTTGACTCGTCGCCACTGCCGGCGCCCCCCCGAAGCGTGTCGTCCCGGCCGGGCGACGTTGGGGATGAGCGCCAGGAGGAGCCGGAGCGTCGCGCGCATCTGCCGGCACGGGTTCTCTTCGTCAGCCGGTTACCGTGGACGATTTCATCAGCGCTAAGTGATGGCAAGCTTGCCAGGTGAGCGTTGTTCTGGCTAGCAACAGGTTTGTGACTGTCGGTTTGTTCATGACCGGTCAAGTGAATGCTGGTTTTAATATCACTGGTCTGAGAAGTGCTGATTGGGTCGTCACTAATTTGGTGAATGATGGTTTGGTTATCACCGCTCTGGTAAGTGCTGGTTTGGCTATCACCAGTTTGACTATCACTGGCCGAGTGAGTGATGGTTTGATTAACATCAGTCTGCTGATTACTAGTTTGGTTATCACCAGTCTGGCGACAAATGGTTTGGTGATCTCCAGTTTGATTATCACAGGTTGGGTTGGTGATGGTTTGGTTATCACCAGTTTGGAGAGAAATGATTTGGTGCTTGCTAGTCTGGTGAATGGTAGTTTGGTTATCACCAGTTTGATTATCACCAGTTTGATTATCACCATTTGGGGGAATAATAGTTTGGTTATCACCAGTCTGACGAGAGATGGTTTGTTTTTCATCAGCTCCGCGAGTCTCGGCTTGGTTACCACCGCCCCGGTGGGTGCTGGTCTGGTGCTCTCCCGTCCGGTGGGTCTCGGATTGGTGAGAGGCGCCGGGACTCACCAAGCGGAACGAGCGTCTCTTGGAGGGCAGGAAAGAGAGGAGTGCCACCTGTGTGTCCACCTCGCTATCCTCCATGCTCACCACGCCATCCTCCACGCTCCCCACGCCCTTACTTACATCTTTCACCTCACGTGGAAAATTTGCAGCTTCGTTTAGCTGCTGCAGGTCATTGCCCATTGTTTCTTGCCGAGGGATCAATGTAGTCGCAATTGGTTCCTGGTGCGGAGGCAATGAATCAGGCATTGGTTCCTGTTGTGCGCTTAAATCAGGTGGTGTTAGTTCCTGATGAGTGTTTGATTTATATTGCGTTAGGTCCCGTTGTGGGCATAACTCATCTTGCGTTCGCTCCTGCTGCTGGTTTAACTTGTACGGTGTTATTTCCTGGTGCGTGTCGAACTTATCTTGCGTTCGTACCTCCTGCGGGTCGAAATTCTCTTGCGTTGATTCCAGCTGCAAGTCTGACTTATTTAGAGTTGGTTCCTGCTGCAAATTTAACATGCTGCGCGTCAGCCCCTTCTGCATCTGCGATGCAATGGAAACGTCCACCAGCGACAAGGCCTCGCCAGCACCTTTCGCTCTCTCCTCCGTCCCCGAGCGCTCTAGCCGAGAGTGCAGCAGCGACTGGCTGTTCTCGACCACACTGCCATTGCTGCCGCTTGCCTCTTCCGGGCCACCTCTTCGCTCCACAAGAGTTTCCGCCGGGGTCAGTGTCACCGCCATCACCCCCGTGCAATCGCCGCCATGTTCTCGGCCGCCCTCCGAGACCCTGCCGTCTTGCTCCGCACCTTCCTCCGGCAGCACCAGCAGGCCATCCGGCGTGTCGTTCGGCGAGACCTCGGCACCGCAACAGTCAGCGTCCTTGCTGCCCGGCTTGTGCTCTGGTTCGGTGGTGGCGGTTCCATGGAGAGCGTGGCGGGCGCGGTGAGCTTCTTGCGGGGAAGCCACAGTCGACCCCGCGGTAACCGCGCCGGGGGGCATCCTCTCTAGGCAGACGTCGCACCTCCTCGCCAGCGCCGGTGCCGTGACGACACAACCACCGGCAGCACCGGCAGCAACGAGGAGGAGAGGCGCGGGCGTGCACGGTGTCTCTGGCACGACCGACGGGGAACCATGGCACTTGTGGTCACACAGCCACGGCAATTTCTGGCCCGGCGAAACGCTCCGGTTCTCGTGCAGGCCCCCTGCACCGTCGTCGGCGGATGGAGGAGTCACTCGCGGGCGAGCGAAGCCCTCGTCGTTGTCAGCCAGCCGCACGTCCTTCCCCAGAATCCCCAGCGAGCGGCGGCGCTTGTTGGCCTGCAGCGGGGAGTTCCGCAGGGCGTCCTCGCTGCTGCTGAAGCTCTCGATGGTGGCCGGCACCCAGCTGACATGGCTTGGGCCACCAATCTGCAGCTCCAAACGCCGCCGGCTCTTGCTGCCGTCCCCCACTGAGTGATACCGGTGAACCTTAGCGGCCAAACGCTTTTGTGCCGACGTGCTTTTTCTGAGCGGTCGTGGCTGCTGCTGCTGTGGCTGCAGCGGCGTCTCGTTCACTGCCTGCTGCAGGGGAGAAGTGTTTATATCCTGTGGTAGGGATGGGCCGTTCTCTCCTCCCTGCTTCGGAGATGCATCTGGCTGAAGGGCAAAACCATTCTCTCTTTGCTGTAGGGGTACCCCATTATTCTCCCTTTGTTCTTGGGGCAAACCATTATTCCCTTGGTGCGGGGGAGCTTCAACCTTCGTGTGAGAGGATGCCTCATTTTTAAGTTTTCGCCTTTTGGGTCTTGTCGTGCCTCCCCGCATGCCGCCATCCTCACGGACAGCGTGCACGGAGCCGGTGGTCAACGCTACGGCGCTTGGAGGTTCCCTCCGTATGAAGTCCTCCGGAGACAGCTCCGTGGATCGGCGAGGCCGGCGCTTCCCCACAGCCTTGCCGGTGCTCGGAGGGCGCGTGCTCGCCGCAACCTGGCTCATCTCCACCGCGATGGTATCGTCAGGCGCGCCAGCAGTACCAACCACACGAACAACGCCACCAGAACCACCAGCACCAATAACAGCGACGTCTATAGAAGCACAGACTGGCGCCGAAGCCCCACGACTGCGCTTTGCCGCCCGTACCCGTGCCCGCGGTAGCAGCTTGTGCTGTCGGCCGTAGCGCTTGCCGAAAAGCCGGTCCCCGGGATTCATAGTCAGCAGTGGCTTCTCCAGCTCCATCAACGGCACAACCACCGGCACCGGGGACACCTCCATTGAATGATCCTCCAGTAGTGTCGTGCGCTCTGAGCCTCCAGAGATGCTGTCTGCAGCGCCATCACCGCCACCATCAGCCATGTCACCACCACCACCGCCACCCTCATCGTCGTCTTTATCAGCGCCGTCCACATGGTCTGGGGACGCGGATTTGGGTTCACCAGCAACATCCATCTTCTGCAGCCACTCCTTCACCTTCCGGATGCCTATGCGCTTCGATTTCTTGGCTGGTGGCGCCGCGACTTTGACCTCTTCGGTGACTTCGCCATTCACAGTTGCCGGTGCCGGTGAGCTTGCATCATCTTGCCGAGCCATGGCAGCCGCGTTCCCCGACGGTGCGGCAGAAGTGGGCGAGGGTTTCATGTTGGGATTGGCGTCGCCAGCGACGCTCGTTAAGTCACGTGACCACTCGCCAGCGAGTGGGGGCGGCGCTGATGGCGCTTCACCCCGCTGCCGTGCGCCGTCACTCGTCGTGTCCCCACCAAGCTGCGCTCGAGACCGCCGGAACGATGAACTGCATGCATAGACGAGCGGGCGATATCATTACTAAACTAACTCAACTATTTGTATTTTACCAGGTATGGCTCACTGAGTTATGTAGCTCTTTTTCAGAGGCGAACTTTTATTTATCGTGGCCAAAAACTCTAAATGCACGTTTCTAAATGTGGAAGGAAAAAGAGGAGGACCCGGAGGAAAAAGCCACGCGAACACGGGGAGAACATGCAAACTCAGGGTCGGGATCAAACCCACAACCTCCTGTGTACCAGGCGAGGTTGTTAACATCTCGCCACCACGGCTCCCCATCATGATGGTATCATCCAGATTTTATCAAGGCCAAAAGCATTGATGCCACCACACCTTGCCAAATCTTTCTTAATATTTAGCAACGCCAACGATACAAGCAGCAGCCTCACGATTTTCAAACTAATTTACTATTCTGGCAAATCGCCCGATGATGCTGGATGTAATTACCAGCGAAACGTCGCACTACTCAAATTGTAAATGTTGTGGATTTACTCTCCAACACACCGGTGGGCTGAAGTAGTAACTAATTGGCGCGTGCTCTTTACGTGACAAACCTTACTGGCTGTGGTCGGGTGGTTGGAGGGTTACGACACGTTTATACTTACGCGATTTAACCAAAAAACCTTTATTATTAACAATTTACCATGTAATTATATGAGAGGGTGGGTAGCCAACACCACGCCCGGCCACCTTTATCTCTCCAGTAATTGTGTTTACACACTGCACCAACCACTCATTTAAGGCCAAATTGACTTAGATGAGCCCAGAACGTGTACAAATGTTTCCCACTGTTATTTGTCGAAAGCGGGAATCGAACTTAGGTTGCCGGGTGCACAGAACAGCACCCTAACCACTACACTACCGCCCCCGCTCGTGTACACACACACACAGATACTGCATCAGAACACCACAACTTACCTGTGCAGTAAAACCTTGGATTGCGAGCATAATTCGTTCCGGAAACGTGCTTGTAATCCAAAGCACTCGTACATCAGTTGTGATCACGTGATGCTCGGCAGACAAAGCGTATACACGTACTACTCGTATTGCAAGACCTCGTTCGTTTATCAAGTTAATATTTATAAAAAAAAATTTGCTCGTCTTGCAAAACACTCGCAGACCAAGTTACTCGCAATCCAAGGTTTTACTGTACATTCCTGAAAAATGTTCACTCACTAAGCCCTTACCTCTTCAACCCATCCTCTGCCGCAAGAGCAATGATCCAAGGCTCACCATCATCCGACAACGAGTCCAGGTCTGGAACACAACAAACGACAATCAATCGGAACGAGAGGCGGGGGTACTGCAGGGATGTAACGGTTAAGGAGACTATAAGCGTGAACGCTACGCCGTCGTATGCACAACGTGCGAGCCGAGAGTAGCCTCCCCTCATATGTGTTGAACTTCTTTTGAACCGTACGTAGCCAACCATGTTAATTGAGAGGTTGACCATGTTGCGTGTTGTGTTGTAATGCAGTGCATTGTGATGCTGTGCAGTGCGCGGTGCAGTGCAATACGGTGAGGTGCAATCGGAAGCATTGCAATGTGTGTAATGCTATGCGATGCGTAGCAGCGTGATGTAGTTTCCAATGTGGTGTGGTGAATTCTGCTGTGCAATATGCATTGGGGTCCAATGCAGTACAATGCAGTACGGTGCAGGGTGCAGTGTAGTGTGGGTGCAGTGTGTAGTGCAGTGTGCAGTGCAGTGTGCAGTGCAGTGTGGGTGCAGTGTGGGTGCAGGGCGCCATGCGATGCATTCCACTGCTGCGTGAGATGCCATGTGGTGCAGTGTGCGGCGCAATGCATGATGGTGCACTGCAGCCCAGTGCAGTGCATTGCGGCGCAGTGCGGCATCACACACCTAACTCTACGTAGCTCAGCTGAGCCCTCTGTCTCTTCGGACGGGAGGAGACAGTCTCCGAAAGACTGTTGGCGCCAGCGCGAGACTGATCCAGCGTACGCGGGCGTCTGGAGCCGCGCGGACGCCTGTTGGGTTCCGAGGACCCCCACACCGACACCTCCGGTGGCCCAGGCGCTGCAGTGACTGGTGACATGAAGAATTCGAAACGTTTTTTTTCTTTGACCGGACGATGGCGAAGATTAACGACTTTTACTCTCGCTCGCGATACCACGCATCCACTTGTGCGTGTGAAAATCACCTGCAATACCGTGTGCCAGCAACATCTTATAACTTTTAAAATATGCTAGTAGGTAACTATTCATGTGCTAATACAAACGAAGTGGTCATCTGAAAAAAAAAAATTGTAATATATTCTCATCGCGCTCCCAACTCTTTATTATCCACCATATCCCTCTGACCTATTATGTGGTATGAAGAAGGGCCATGCCCCAAAACTTCCGCTATATATTTATTTATTTTAAGTGCACAGTGTTGACAAATATATTTCGTTATTTTACTGGTAGGAACCTCCTGGTTACACCAGCCCACAGGGGATTATTGTGTCCGTTGTGCAGGGAGGGGCTGGGTGGGGAGGGTGGGGAGGGGCTGGGTGGGGAGGGTGGGGAGGGGCTGGGTGGGGAGGGTGGGGCTGGGTGGGGGGGGTGGGGCGGGGCTGGTTACCCCGTGGTGCCCTTATAAAACTCAACGTTTAACCTACTCACGTCGGCTTGTGCCCGCCCTCACAGTCGGCCATATTTGCGGAATACACCACGTCGCCGTTGACCCTGCAGGCCATTGACCGAGCAACCCAACGTTTCTTACCAGCTCGCTCCGCAGGATTGTGTTTACTTACAACAGGGACGGTAACATTTTTGTTTTTGAGTGCCGTCTCGTAAAAAATTCCAAGCGACTTTCTGTTCATATGAGCACTGAGGTGGTGGCTCCGCTCCTGTTTACAGTCCTGAGCTGGCGGTTGAAATTACACATTACATGGTAGGGGCGGGTCTATCCATAGGACCACCACTCGTTTTATCAAATCACTCGGGACAAAGGGCCGAGTCAACCCCCAAAACAGGATTTGAACTCTCAACCTTCCGATTACAATTATGAAGCTGACATGATTTTCGTTTTACTTTTACTTTTCCGTGTTGTATGTGCGTAGCCAGCACCAAGACGATGACACGGCCGAGCGGTATCGTCTTCACCGTTTGTTGCAGAGGTTCGTGGTTTACATCCATCAGCCACCTCGGTTAATACTATAGCGGCGGACATTAAAGATCCCACGTCGCTTTTCAAAAGAAAGTCGGACGTGTGGTTTTTTTGGTCACGGTCCAAATTTGCTCTTAAATTAATTAACTGCCAAAAGCCAAATAGCAACATTGCCTCCCGCTACTGGCAAAAAACCTGTGCTGCACAGGGAAGCTGCCACTGGGGGTCCCGTGCGTCAGGGTGCCACGAAACATACTGCATGGCAGGTGCGGTATACATAACAAGTGATGATGATGGGGTGGTGTGCGGGGAGATAAACTCACACTGGAGGCCTGTGTCCTCCTGAAACGCCTGCATCGTACGCTGCACCCCGGCCACAATCTGCTTAAACATGGGGTTCTCCCGCAAGCTCCTTGGGTTGGGATGTGGGGGAGGGGCGGTCGGCACAGGCAGACATAATCTCATTCGTCAATCGAACAGCGGGCGAGCAAGCCGGTGAATGAGGTCGGAGAGCAGGTGGTAGAGCGGGTAGGCAAAACGGGTGATGGTGATGGTGTCTGTGGCGATGGGAGTGGCGATGGGTGGAAAAGAATAGTCTTTCACATTTCTGAAGTTGATCGGCAACGTTTACACGTTTGCGTCGAGGTTGGCGAGTGAGCCAGGTGACGGCTTCAGGAGTATCCTTATGATGAAGATCTGAAATTCTGCCGAACAATGATTGACGCGGGCGGTGGTGGTTAATATGCGGTCCACGGTTTGAGATGGGTGACCGTGGCTTCACTCTGGGCTAGTCTTATGTATCCATCGGTGTAGGAGATAGTCACATCTGCCAAGTGAGGGGTCCATAACATCAGTGGTGAATATATGAACTGGTCCTATTCTAGGTCTTACAATGAGAATATGGTGTGGTGTGTATACATCAGTAATGGGAAGACCAAGGCACCGATTGCGGTGCAAATGATGTAACATATGCAGGGGTAGGCCTCAGGCACCTCCGATTATCACGGTTGGCTACGTATGGTGCGAAAGAAGGTCAACACACATACACCGCACCTCTGATGAGCACGGTTGGCTATGTACGGTGCGAAAGAAGTTCAACATACATACGTACAACAGGATGTTTTACATTCATTGTGCAGCAGACGGCGTATAGTATTTTTCTGGTTAGTACACCGGCAGTATTAATCACGGCACTTGCCATATTCGAACTGTGAACCTCAGCAACAAGCAGAAAATGCGCGACTGCCAGATCACGATCGTGTAATGGCACAATGGTGTATTTATTCTGAACTTCTTTCACACCGTACGTAGCCAACTGTGCTAAATGGAGGTGCGGGGGAAGGACAACAGAAATTGCGCTTCGTGTGATGGGTGACCGCTTAAAGTTGCACGCAGCTGCTGTGAGTGGCCTGCAGCTTCTGCACGTGCACAGTCGCCGAACAGTTTGTAGTTTTGATACGCCTTTCCGCAAGATGTTAATTCAAAACTGTTCACTGTCGAACGTAAACATTACATAACCTGGTGTGATGACAGAGACCGACAGGGTGAGCGAGCAGGCGAGCGGGTGAACGAGCAATCAAGTGGATGGTCGGGCAAACAGATGGGGTGGGTGAGTGGCTGAGCGAACAGGGGAGCAGCCTCGTGAGCCGGCGGGTGAGCACGTACCTCCGGGTGACTGTTTCCTTGCACATCGGGCACAGTGCAGGGCCTTTGCTTTTTTCCAGCAGCTCCAGAATGCAGAAGCTGCAGGCACAGGGAACGGGGAGGAAACCCTTGTTCGGCTTGCGTGGGTGTGTTCCAAATACACTGGTTTTACACCAAATATACAGGTATACTCATAAGATAATTGGATAAATCTAGTGTTGTGGAAAAACTTGATATCCCACGTGTGAGAGCCACAAACACGGTGACCCGAGTATGATTCCCACTCACAGCCACCACCAGTGACAATTATCTGAATCGTGCCTGGGCCTCCTCTAGGTCGACTCAGCCTCAAATAAGTACCTGGTGCAGTGTGTACGCCACTGCGTGGTGCTGGCCACCCTCCTCCTTGTGTGCCGTGCCGGCCTTCACAGGTGATCGCTAAAAGCACTTGCCCCAACAGTCTGTTCAGGCTGTACAGGGATCTTTGTCTTTATATTGTATAAAACATGCTAGTTTAATTGGAACACTTAACAATGTGCTCTTGATAAATTTTTTTATTGTATCATCTGCGCCACAAAGGCTGCGAAATTAACTTAACAAATCATGTTGACCACCCATTTAATCTGCCTAATCTCTACCATTGGCAAGCTGTGGTCGCTGGTTTGTGGCCAGAGCCGACGTTTATCCTCAACTCCCTGGCTCACCGGCAAAATTGGTGATCGCACTTGGTTGAGATGGGCTCCTTCATGATGTCCAGGCTGCCGAAAAGCCAAACGTCATACAGTAAAGATTTTTTCGAAAACACACTCGTGAGACACGTGCGTTTCATAGAACGAGTTGTTAAACGTTTGATGTTAAACTCGCGTCATACTTTTGTTAAAGTTTACATTACCAATGAGACTCTGATATGTCCAGACCATTTTCTAGAGACCTCAGCAAAGGCATGTCTGTCAGTACATCATTGTCTAGAGACCACGTCGGAGATCGGTCTGCCATTCTATCATTGTCTAGAGTCCCCAATGCAGACTAGTCTGCCGGTCTACTATTATCCAAACACCCCCATCAGAGACCAGTTTGTCTGCATCATTGTGAGGAGACCAGAGTAGAGACTGGTGTGTGTGTGTGTCCGCTCACCAGATGGGGCACTCCAGCGTCTGCTCCATCAGGGTTAGCACCTGCCGCACACGCAGAATGCGCGCCTCCATGCCGGCGGTTCCCGTCCCGTCCGTGCCACCGCTCACCTTGCCCACGCCGGCGCGGCTTCGCACGATCACCGGTCACTCACCAGTCACTCACCGGATGGCCTAACGCATCCAGTGGCTAGTGTCCGTGGCGCACCCGGCTAAAAAAAAATGTCAGAGGGGGAAAAAATTATTGAGAATTTTTTAAATTGCATATTAATAACATTTTCACTATTTTTCTGGTTGGCGTACTCTGCTATAAACTCAACGATTCGAGTTTGATGCCCGGCCGTGGCAAACATCAGTGGCAAGAAATATAAGAGCAGGTCCTGCCCCAATCTTCACCAACCGGCACTGACCAATGTGAAGCATGGTAAAGAAAACCCATGACCAACATAGCATGGGGAAACCTAAATCCATGAGAGGATTGAGAGTCGCTGGATGTATTTATTATACGAGATATATCTAAAATTTGTTATAATTTTATACCTCCAGTTATTTCGATATCATCACAATTTTAGACACACTAATAGAGTACAGTACTAAAAGGGGGCCATTTTCAACCTGGCAACACATAGCTTCTAATCTTGGCACACTCAGTCACCTGAAAACGTGAACCATCATCATTTTTTGCATTATTATTAGATAAAACCAATGCGTGTATTAATGTGTAGTTTCCCACCAAAAGCATTTGGAAGTCCTACTTAGCCCTCAGCAAGGAAAATGTTCACAACTCCTGCTTTACACGACCTCTCACCAATTCCACAGTTTCCCATGCGCCAACTCTTGAGTGAAACTTCCTACCACAAGGCTGACCACAGTTTCCGTCATAATAACGTATAACAATAACAGACATTTTAAAATATAAATTAACAGTTGTTTTTCAACTTTACACACTCTACCTCTCCCCTCTCATTTCAGTCTAATCCCCTCCAATCACTCTCCTACCTCTCCTGTCCCATTTCATTACTCTTCTCCGTGCACTCTCCACTCCAGTAACTAAGCCTTCTATTGAATTCCCAGTCTACCTTCACCCAGTGGGAGGTCGCCCATTCCCCTCTGCTGCCCTCCCTTCCACCAGTCACACATGCTACCTGCCATTGATCATGTCCAGGATCAAAACTTTCCATTTGTCCTCTGCCTAAGACTGACTGCCTCTTTATAATAAATAAATGAGCTCGCTGTTCCTGTACAGCAGCTTGAGAGGTGGTCGCATCTGTACCCTATATAAATCTACATTTTCTTGGTTCTTTCGGTAAAGTCACGTAGAATGGAAGTAATAAAATAATAAAAATGAAACATAACAAAATAATTATTTTATTATGTTTTATTATTTATTATTTATAATAAATTGCATTATTTATAATATTATTTATAATAAAAATAAAACATAATAAAGTAATTATTGTATTCTGTTTAATTTTTATTATTTTATTATTTCCATTCTACGTGACTTTACCAAAAGAACCAAGAAGATGAATCCCTGCAGTCACGAAAGCTTTAAATCGAAATTTAAATCTAAATTGTGCAAGCGTATTGTTTGTAAATGGGTCATGCGAGCCCTGCAGCTACTAGAGGTGCTTATTTAATTCCTGTAAAAACAAAAACAAATAGAGAAGATTCTTTCAGAAAATCGCAGCCCCAACTTTGTGACACTTTATTCAATTGCAAGGCAAATCGTTGCACACTCGCCAATCCAAGCCCTCAGGGTATGCAGTAGACATTTTGTAAAAGGCCACACCTGACTGAAAAAGCCTCGATAAAGGTGAAACAGGCCCAGTTATTGCGTTCGGCCAAATGCTAAAACAGCTATTGATATGGAATCTGAATGCATCAGTATATTTAACTGCAGAGACTGAGCGATTTCAGTACATTTTAAGCGCAGTGCAACATCACATATCTGACAGTGAAAATCGAGGCATAGGCAGAGATGTGAAAGGGTCAAATACGTGAACATTTTTAAAATAAAATGACAGTTATCCCATTCTCCAACACTGCCCTGGGTAGTTAATGGCTCAGTGAGCCCGTCATATTCAACTCTCTAGAGCAGTGGTTCTAACCTGGGCTCCACGCACCCAATGTGGGTGTGACATGCCATTTCTGGGGGTGCAAGACATGCCAGCTTTTATTAGAAGGTAAACAATCATTGAAACACGGGCACGCACGTACAACTACTTTGTTTCATCAAACCTATGTATTAATTAACATTTTTTTTTACGATTGAGAGCCAAAGGGGTGCACGTCTGCAGTAAAACCTAAGAACCACTGCTCTAGAACTCCCTCGAGTGGCAACTCTTCCTCGAGCAGTGTCATAGGCGAGCAGTTGCAGGGCTGCACCTTTACAGCATAATCGACGTTTTTGGGTTTAGATCGCGTTATTTATAAATGTGTCGTAACCCTCCACCACCCGACACGGCCAATCAGTAAAAATGTGTCACGTTGACAAAAGACAAATAGTTCACTGCTTTAGCCCACCGGTGTGTTGAAGCCACAAAATTTACAATTTGAGTACGACGTTTCGCTGGTAATTGCATCCAGCATCATCGGGCAATTCGCCAGAATAGTGAGGCTCTGCTGTGTCTCCCGTTCTTATAACATTGGTCGCAAAAGCCTACGTGTTAAACCTTTACAGCAATTACACAACTGATTTAAATCATATTTAAAACCGATTACTACACTGCTGAAGCGCACTGAAAATCACTAAACTGGTTATGCCAAGGTTTCGTCTGAATAATCAACAAAACTTTACATTTTCATCGCTGTTTAAGTTTTCTTTCAAGAGCCTTCAACTATGCATTCATTCTCCATAGCTTATCGTCCGATAGGAAATGAAAATTATCTTCCGATAAGCTCTGTACCAGATGTAACTGTAATCTGTTAGGAACCTACTTGATGTACTGCTCCCACAGCTCGTTGCTATGACCTGTAGCTACATATACTCTACTGCATTAGATGTTCCATCTTTGCATTGTTCACCAACCTTATCTACAGGTCGCCAGATTAGATCATTTGGTATAAGACTTTTATATGTATTAAGGAAGTGACAAGCTGTAAAATGCTTTACTTGCTTGTGCGCTACGACCGACGCAATCCGTCTCCTTTTCAATGATCAAAGTTTGCATAAAATACTCACGTATCTCCAAATCCCTTTTTGACCTACGATAAACATCCCCTTGCTAATCGACTGCTGGACGAAGGCCTACCCGCGCCATGTCCGTCATACTGTAACAATACTTAACTCAGCTGGTCATAGCGGGTTGTTGAAATGGTTGCCAAGGACCGGAGCCACCGCTTCACTCTCTAAACATGTTGTGGTTATACTTGTACCCGTCACAGTAACATGGAGTTTCCATCACTGGTTTAACACGTTACGACTGTTATGTCTTGCGCCAGGTTAATTTGAGAAACAAAAAACGTACATTTTGATTTAAAGCTTTCGTGACTGCAGGGATTCGAAACGTCGTGAGAATTATGTTATTTTATTACGTTTTGTTTTTTATTATTTTATTACTTCCCTTCTACGTGACTTTACCGAAAGAACCAAGAAGAAAAAAACGTACACTTTTTAAAAGTGTTTAACCCCGATAAGAGGACCCCCTGCGTCCGTCCCAACCCTGCGGACCAAAGCTGCCCTTCCTCGGTACCCAGAGCAGGAAATACCGAGGCTCCCGCGTAGGCCTACCAATTCTCGAAACAGACATAACCAAAGTGTATGCGAGTACTTAAATGCGCTGTGGGTGCATCGCCCACCTATGCGACGACGTCCACGACCTCCGATGTTGTAGTTGTCGCTGTTTTATTTGTTTTTGTTAATTCACTCGCTACACAAAAACGTAAACATTGCGGACGCCGCCATGTTCAGGTTTCCCGCGAAAACGAGCGTTCGGTCACGTGGGCGAGTCCAAGTTTATATATTTTTTAAAAAGTTAATTCCGTTAACCCTCTTTAAAAATAAACTAATATTTATGTTATACAGTAGACACACATCTAAAGTCTACATTTTTCCTCAGTGTTTTCATTTCAGGAGTATAAAATTACTTTAAAAAATTATAGCGTTTTGCGTCGGCCAAATTCACGCAATAATGGGGGGCATGGACTTGTAACCGGCGTCAATAAATTTGTATCGATCTGATCACACACACGCCTTTATAACGGCAATACAGATTAACCATTGCCCGAAACGTCACCATATCTGTATTTACATCAGTGTCGTGCCATCACAGTTAAGCAGACGTGCCTCTGAGTGGTCCTGAGTTATGCATAAGTTTGAGTTAAAAGAATCAAGTTTAAAACTCGCGTTACTTATATCCCCGATTCACATTGTTCATACTTTTACATAACTGTATATCATACCTGTCAACGACTTATCATCACCTTATTACAGATCAATTCACACCTCATTGGTCATCCCGTGCCCTTATAAATCTCAACGTTCATCCGACAAAGTCCCCTCACCACAAGGCAGAAACACAAAAAGTTATTTGTTATATTTTTTATTTTTGTCGCCCCGTATTGAAACGGCTGTACGCCGTATGGACCTGAAGACTCAATTTGCTTGTACACAGATACGAGGTTAAACCGAATGGATTGACACGTACGAGTGACTAAATAATAATATATCACGACGTTTCTGATCTATTATTACACAAAGTTGCTTGTGTGGCGATCGAAACGTCGTGATCCATTATAATTGTTCTACCTACGTGACTTTAACGAAATAACCAAGGAGTGTGGTAGATTCCTGCAATCACGAAATTTTAAAATCAAGAGCGACTTTCTAATTTAAATCACATTTGTTCAGCCCATCCAGACCCTTTGAGTTGTTGTCATTCAGCCCACGTGAGCCTTTAAAGTTGTTAATTTGAGAAATTCACGTTGTAATTCTCGTTGCGACGAGTTAAGTATAAATGTTGCGTCGAAACCCTCCACCACCCGACCACAGCCATCAATAATGGATCTGCCACGTAAATAAAACTCGACAATTAGTCGAGAACTTCAGCCCACCGGTGTGTTTGTAGAGTAAATCAACAACTTCTTGGTTCTTTCGGTAAAGTCACGTAGAAGGTAAATAATAAAATATATAAAGTTTTTATTTTATTATTTCCCTTCTACGTGACTTTATTTTTATTTTATTATTTCCCTTCTACGTGCCTTCACCGAAAGAACCAAGAAGATGAATCCCTGCAGTCACGAAAGCTTTACATCGAAATTTAAATCAACAACGTTCACCGTTTGATTACCGTGATGTGTCGCTGCTACTTACATTAACCAGCATCTTCATCATCGGGCGTTTTGCCGCAATAGTGAAGCCATCCACCTGCTGCTGGTGTTAATTAGAGCCCCAGGATGACGTCATATAATAGTAATTAATTAGTTACCAGTTTAGTAATTAATGAATTAGTAATTAATTAATCCCGCGCGTGACGTCACTCCACATGAGGACCACCCCCACCCGCGTGACGTCACTCCACATGAGGCCCACCCCCCCCGCGTGACGTCAATCCACATGAGCCCACCCCCACCCGCGTGACGTCACTCTACATGAGGCCCACCCCCCCGCGTGACGTCAATCCACATGAGCCCACCCCTCCCCCACGTGACGTCACTCCACATGAGGACCACCCTTACCCGCGTGACGTCACTCTACATGAGGACCACCCCCCTCATTAATATTCATGAGTGGGTGGATTTTCACACGAACGGCAGAGGAAGGTTTTGCTGAATTAAATAATTTATTACGGAAAGCCGCTTCAAATATGGCGACGTTTCTTTACAGAAAGTGACGGTAAAAAATAAATCTACGCAGCACAGTGCTACATCGTGCATGACGTCACTGCAAAAGAGCCCCCCCCCCCTTCATTAATATTCATACCCGCGTGGAAATTTCCACTACTCTTAGGTTTTTTCGGTAAAGTCACGTAGGTTAAAAATAAACAAAAATATAAATCAAAATAAATCAATTAAATTACGACGTTTCGGAGGCAACACAAGCTGCCTTCTTCTTGGTTCTTTCGGTAAAGTAACGTAGAATGGAAATAATAAAATAATAAAAATAAACCAATTAAATTATTCTCACGACGTTTCGGCCACAACGCAAGCAGCCGTCCTCAGGTGGAGAACAGGTCTGTCGAGCAGACAACATGGTTAATCACATCTTTCCAATGATTGCTCAATTTTAATCCATCTTTGTTGTCATTCAGCCCACGTGAGCCTTTAAAGTTGTTAATTTGAGTACTTCACGTTGGAATTCTCGTTGCGACTTGTTAGATCGCGTAAGTATAAATGTTGTGTCGAACCCCTCCACCACCCGACCACAGCCAATCAGTAAGGGGTTTGTCACGTAAACAAAACTCGCCAATTAGTCGAGAACTTCAGCCCACCGGTGTGTTTGTAGAGTAAATCAACAACTTCTTGGCTCTTTCGGTAAAGTCACGTAGAAGGTAAATAATAAAGTAATACAAATATAAAGTTTAATGTTTATTATTTTATTATTTCCCTTCTACGTGACTTTATTTTTATATTATTATTTCCCTTCTACGTGACTTTACCGAAAGAACCAAGAAGATGAATCCTTGCAGTCACGAAAGCTTTAAATCGAAATTTAAATCAACAACGTTCACCATTTGATTACCGTGATGTGTCGCTGCTACTTACATTAACCAGCATCTTCATCATCGGGCGATTTGCCGCAATAGCGAAGCCATCCACCTGCTTACGATGTTAATTAGAGCCCCAGGATGACGTCATATAATAGTAATTAATTAGTTAACAGTTTAGTAATTAGTAATTAATTAGTAATTAATTAATTAGTAATGAATTAATTAGTATGTGTCCCCTCTATTATACCGACTAGAATCAGCCAATGTCTGTCCGTCCCGCGCGTGACGTCACTCCACATGAGGCCCACCCCCCCTGCGTGACGTCACTCCACATGAGGCCCACCCCCCCTGCGTGACGTCACTCTACATGAGGACCACCCCCCTCATTAATATTCATGAGTGAGTGGATTTTTACACGAACGGCAGAGGAAGGTTTTGCTGAATTAAATAATTTATTACGCAAAGCCGCTTCAAATATGGCGACGTTTCTTTACAGAAAGTGACGGTGAAACATAAATCTACGCAGCACAGTGCTACATCCGTGCATGACGTCACTGCAAAAGAGGGACCCCCCCCCCCTTCATTAATATTCATACCCGCGTGGAAATTTCCACTACTCTTAGGTTTTTTCGGTAAAGTCACGTAGGTTAAAAATAAAAAAATAATAAATGAAAATAAATTAAATTACGACGTTTCGGAGGCAACACAAGCTTCCTTCATCAGGTGTAAAAAAGAGCACAGCAAAATAACTGTAGCGAGAGTTATTTGCGGTGAGACATTGTTATATAAGAAGAGGGGGAGGAGCCAAGGAGGACGGATGTTGGATAGGGGGAGTGTGGGTGGAGCCAGGAAGGTGAAGGTGGTACGCAGAGCGGGGGAGAGTGGCGGTTGAGGTTTAACATGTCATTAACATGTCATTAACATGGTTAATCACATCTTGCCAATGATGGCTCAATTTGAATCCATCTTCTCGGTTGATGTTATGTCTGTGTTTGTATATCTGTATGGCCTCATGGACAAATCTTTGGTGGTATCCAGACGTTCTAGATTTGAAGCTTTCGTGATTGCAAGGATTCATATTCTTAGGTTTTTTTCGGTAAAGTCACGTAGGTAAAAAATAAAAATTCATAAAAGTAAAATTAAAATAAAATAAAAATCACGACGTTTCGGAGGCAACACAAGCTTCCGTCTTCAGGTGGAACAGTCACAGCACGATAGCTGTATCACAAATATGGCCGACTGTGAGGGCGGGCACAAGCCGGCGTGAGTAGGTTAAACGTTGAGTTTTATAAGGGCACTACGGGGTGACCAGCCCCTCCCCACCCAGCCCCACCCCCCACCCAGCCCCTCCCCACCCTCCCCTCCCCACCCAGCCCCTCCCCACCCTCCCCACCCAGCCCCTCCCCACCCTCCCCTCTCCACCGAGCCCCACCGCTCCCATTTTTTGGATGCACGACGGACGGACACAATAATCCCCTGTGGGCTGGTGTAACCAGGAAGTTCCTACCAGTATAAATAGTAGTATAAATACTATAACTACTGATGATGCTGCAAAGCGCGTGCATGTTTGTGTGTGTCGCGTGTGTTGAAGTCGATAGCTACTCACTATTCGGTGACCTTTTTCTGCAATATTTTGCTGTCTTTTCTTGGATTTTCTGTTTGCACATAGTCACATTAAGATGTTTTCTTGTTCATGTTTTTGTTTTTTGTTTGTTGCGGTTGCACCCGATTCAAGAGCCGAATGGCTCACAGAGCTATACCTAATAAATGAACTTGAACTTTGACCTACGGTGCTGCGTTGCCTCCCTCGGTAAACGGTCGGGGTCAGGGAGAGGTGAGAGCGGATCGAAATCACAGATTCCCGCCAGACAAACGGCCAAGGGTCACGTGAGGTGAAAGAGGATCATGACGACAGATTGGCAAGAACCAATCAGAAGGGTCCACAAAGTAGCATGTGATTGGACAAGCCCAGCCACGAACCGGTATAAAAGCCAGAGCGCTGAGAGCTCTGGTTCAGTTCTGCACACACGAAGACCGAAGTCCGCGCTGAAGAAGATAGGACCCTGGACCAAGCCTTCCAGCCCTTCTGAGGGCTGAGGCTCAGTGTTCCAGTGGTCAGGGGAGAATAGGTCCTGGGTAGGCAGGACCCTGGACCAAGCCTTCTAGCCCTTCTGAGGGCTGAGGCTCTGCGTGACCAGAGGTCGGGGACCCACCAAGTCAGCGGTGGGTCAGTTAGCCTCACCTAGGTCCCAGCCGGAGGATGCTCGGTTAAGCGGGTAGACTCGTGTGTAGTTCCCGCCAAGGCCGGAGGCTGTACCTCCTTAGGTTAGCAGGTCGGCTGTGTGTAGGTCCTGCCAAGCCAGAGGCTGTACCTCCTTAGGTTAGCAGGTAAGGGGACCGTATACCCCCTTGTGTGTTCGGGACCGTGTCGGTGAAAGACAATAAACTGTGTGCCTCAAAGGAGTTTATTCGTCCGTGATTCAAGATACTACGCATGTTTGTGTGTGTTGCATGTCTGTGTGTGTGCATGTTTGTGTGCATGCTTGTGTGTGTTGCATGTTTGTGTGTGTTGCATGTCTGTGTGCATGTTTGTGTGTGTTGCATGTCTGTGTGCATGTTTGTGTGTGTTGCATGTCTGTGTGTGTGTGTGCATGTCTGTGTGTGTGCATGTTTGTGTGTTTGTTGCATGTTTGTCAGTGAGTGGGGAGCGGTAGTGTAGAAGCGGTTCGTGCACTGCGCTCTGATCCCGACGTCCCGAGTTCGATCCCTGCTCACAGTCGGCACCAAGTGACGAATTGTCTGAACCGGCGTGGTGTTGGCCACCCACCCCCTCGTGTGCCGTGCCGGCCTTCATAGGTGCTGCTTGCTGACGGCACTTGCCCCGACAGTCTGTTGTTTTTACACGCTTGCTATGAACTCACTCTGTCTGTTGTTGTCGTATCCTCAAATCTTGTAACTCAATTTTAACCCACTGCCCAATGTGGTATCGACTGTAAACTTGGTATACGTATGTCATACTGATGACAATACTATATTCTATCATAATAAATAAATACAATATTTTAAAACATTTTTCTTCTGTTATGTTTCGCCTTGGGTCTAATTGTCCACGCTCAACTCACGTTGGCTGTAATTGGCCACGGTCCCTGACGTTATGGCAAGCTTCGGGGCCACTTCCTGGAGTCGTGGAGTTCTTCCATTACTAGTAGGGTACATTTCATTAAAGCGTGTTTAAAAAAAAGTTTTTTTTATTTTACTTATTTATGGCTAATTCGGCTGCTTCGTTTGCATCGTCGAGCGCGGTAAACCCGTCGATTCCAATCGCTCAGCAATCTGCGCACTTTGAACTTCTTTCGCGCCGTACGTAGCCAACCATGCTGAATCGGAGTTGCGGGTTCGAACAATCATTCCTACCGCACACAGCGATGCCGAGATACACGACTCGCAAGCAAGAGATTGAATCATGATGTATTTTTTTTATTGTTATCCATCATCATCAATCTTTACTGAACCAGCACATCATGGTCACAGGCTATAACGCATGGGATGAACTAACGGCTACCGGGGGGTGGGGGGATATAGGCTTGTCCATTATCCATCATCAAGCATGGGCTACATGCAGTGCTATACAGAACAGTAGTTAGTAGTAGTAGTACGTGTACTCTGGGCAGGCCTCTCTCTCTCTCGTCTCAGCGCATCGACGCGTCTCGCCGCGACGATGATCCATGATGATGATCCCACGATGATCCATGATGATGATCCATCACGATGATCCATGATGATGGTCCCACGTCCGCAACGTCGGACGTGGGACCATCATCATGGATTATTGCGTCTCGCCGCGATGATCCATGATGATGACCCCAACGACCGCAACGTCGGACGCGTAGCAGCGGCGTTCGTTTCTGTCGACAGAGCGGGTTTCGCTGTCGCTCACGCGTCCTGCGACACCTCCCGGCGACAGACAGGGGATGAGTCCATCGGAGGCGACTCCCTCATCCACCCACCTTCTCGCTCGATCCTCCACCGCCCCCCCCCCTCCCCCCCGTGCATGCCTTTAAATATTCAGCGCATTGCCAACTCGGCGAGTTTTGATGTTGTTTGTTTGTGCCACTAGATGTTGTTGTTGCGACTTTTTTGGTCTCGATGTTTCTATCAATGCGACCGAAGAGAATTTCGCGACATTTCTCGGGAACGAAGACGACGGCGGAGGTTTGTTTTTTTGTTAGGAATGATTCCAGGTGCATTCAGGATCCCGTTCATGGGTTTGCTGCTCAGGTATCAACGATCGCCTTCGATTGTCAAGTGACGATTAATGGGTGACATCTACCCAGTCAACATGGAACGTTGGTTGTAACACGGAGGCTTTCGCGACCAATATCATCCATAATATAGTTTTTTGGGATTTTATTGTAAATGTTGTGGATTTTCTCTGCAACACACAACCGGTGTGCTGTACTAGTAACGAATTGGCACGTTCTGTTTACGTGACAAACCCATTACTAATTGGCCGTGTCAGGTGGTAGCGGGTTTAACGACACATTAATATCTACACGATCTAACCCAAAAAAAACTATATTATGGATGGAACGTTGGATCAGCGTCGATCCAGCGGTTCTAACCACGTGCGAACGTCGACATGTAGCGACTTGAGGTGTCGTTTGGAGACTTGTCGCTTTAAGGAGCTGGCAACACCGATCTTCCTTTTATTCCATCAGTGGGCGACGTCGCGCATCGGGCAACGTCGCAGGCCGGATTGTAGTCGCACGCTGTCTCTCTGTGAACTCGCCCAGACATTGCGGCTGGAGGAACCTATGGCCAGTGACTTCATTAACTGCGGCCACGTGAGACCTTACCACTTAAAAGTTTTCGTTATCAGTCACTGCCAGCGTCGTAATCCCAACTGATCGGGTACTGGGGGGAAAAGATTTTTAGACCTGGCAACAACATTACATTTCTCATGTTGGCACGCTCAAGTCAAATTTGTGTGCCTGTGTGCGTGCGTTAATGTGCACCTAGCATGGCACAAGCGCCGTGGTGACGTCACCGCCACTTCGTGGTAAAAGGCGGTTGTTGTTGTAATGCGTGATTGCCTGCCAAAGATATTTGAAAGTCCTCTCCCACCCCTGTTTTCGGGAGGACCGTGATTGGAGAATGATGTGTTGGTGGCTGTGGGTAGATGGTAGGAAAACGGCTGAGGATGAGACGCAGGGTAGAGGCCACTACTGCAGCATTTACTCCCAAGTCCTTTGTTACTTTTTTATAATTTTACCAGGTAAGACCCACTGAACTATGTCGCTCTTTTTCAGAAACGACCTCGCCACAATTTGATAGCCCAACGAAGTGACTTACCATCACGTGGACATGTATAGCAGCCAAACACTCGAAACTCGTGATTCCAAATGTGGAGGGAAAAACCTGAGGACCCGGAGAAAAATCCACGCGACCACGGGGAGAACGTGCAAACTCCAAATATACAGCAGGCGTCAGGGTCGGGATCGAACCCACGACCTCCTGTATACCAGGCGGGGAAGTTAACATCTCCTAGCCACTGTGGCGCCCACACTGCCCCTACCACCACACCACTACGAGGCCACATCAGACCAACATCGCAAATGCACACAGAAGTCTTCACCAAAGATAAGCTTGGTGAAGTGGCTTACACTTCATCACCACAACTTTCGAGGGATAACCTTCGTAAAGTTGATCCGATACGACACTAAACTTGAGTGTAAAAGTTGCGTTGTTGGGGACCAACCAGCTTCAGAGAAGAATGAAGCCAACTTGAATGAAAGGGTTGTCCAACATTTAGATACAGCTACCAAAGCATAAAGGACTTCACAAATGTGAAAAATGCATTTAGCGCCAAGTGTTATCCGTCGGCTTCTCGACTGCCAATTCAACGCTTCCGAAGGCAAACGAACGTTGGAAAGGTTTGGGCAATCCATGCATATCCGTGACATTTCCTAACTTTATGATCGCAATTCAATAACATCGCATTGCCAGCGATGAGACAAAGATCCCCCATATGTTGCCTTAACAGACTGTTGGGGCAAGTGCTGTTATCGAGCACCTATGAAGGCCGGTACGGTATACGAAGGAGGTGTGTGGCCAGCACCACGCCCAGCCGCCTTTGTATCCCGAATCGCGATGTTAACACACCGCACTGGGTACTCATTTGAGGCTGAGTCAATCTAGGGGAGGCCCAGGACCGGTTCAGATAATCGTCACTGGTGTTGGCCGTGAGCGGGAATCGAACCCGGGTGGCCGGGTTCACAGGGCAGCGATTAGAACCCCCGAATGTCAAACGCAGAGCAGCTCACCGATTGGCTGATCGGCCGCTGCCAGGCTGCCGCCGATTGGTCGATCGCAGCCACACGAGCGGTCTCCCCTCCCCCCCCTCCAACCCCCCCGGAGCGGGCGGCTCAAAGCCTGATTGGAGAATCGACTGGTTTCCGAAGCTCCCTGATTGGTTGGTCAGGTGCCGTCGGAAGAACGGCTGCCAATGAGGAGACGCGCGCTCCGGGGAGGGGGAGAAATGCGGGGTGGTGGGGGGGGGGACCCCTAGGATAGACACGTGGCACGTGCGTTTAGACCGCCAGCCGTCGACGACAAATCGGCTGGCAAATGCTGCGATACGATGTGAAAGAAGGGCAAAGGTGCAGCCCTGCAATATCGCTGCTGGTGGATGGGCCTCCGCTAGAGTGAGCTCGAGGGTGCTTTAGAGATACACTCTCTAGAGAGTCGTAGCTTATGGAACTTAGATTCGAAACGAATTGTATTTTAAATCTTGATTTTAAAGCTTTCGTGACTGCAGGAATTCATACTAATCGTCTTCAGATTGCCTGCATTGCGATCAAAATGTCGTGATCTATTATTTTTCTATCTACGTGACTTTACGGAAAGACCCAAAGAGTTTTAATTGTGTTTTGTTTAGCGTTATGGCCTTGTTTAGCCTCGTTACGTAACGATTAAACCCTTCCCCCGCGGCAAGTTGCAGCTTAACTGAGTTGCAATTGAGTTGCAATTTGGTGAGGGGGGAGGGGGGGTACGATTGAATTTAACAGTCAAATATTTTCCGTCGAATTTTGGTTTGCATCACTCATCGTTTGTCTCATCTGCATAGTTTTTGTTCGTTCCATTACCCTCAATAGAACATGTTTCACCTTATATTTTAAAACAGCCTCATTGCACGCACAGTTAAGGATATGCATACGTATCACGAGTGTAGGGGGTGTCAGGGGAAGGATTCCCACCAATAGGAGGGGGGTTAGTGGGAGGGGTTATCGAGGAGATATAAGGGGAGAACGGGCGGGAAGAAGGGGTTTTTGGCGGGAACGAGATTGGGACGGCTGGGGACAGGTGTGGATGGGAGGAAAGGATTAAAAGACGAACCCCCCTGCAATCTTGTGTCGGCTCTCCTTTACACGAGTGTAAGATTAAATTTTTAGCTGTGGTTGCATTATGACGTGCCTTACGTTTGATAATTGTGATATACTCGAGCAAGTTGAGATCGCCTGAGCTCGCTTATTTCCTACCATCCTGTGTTTTTGACCCTGGATTGCGAGTAACTTGGTCTGCGCGTGTTTTACAAGACGAGCACAATTTTTTAATAAATATTAACTTGATAAACGAGCGAGGTCTTGCAATACGAGTAGTAAGTGTATACTCTTTGTCTGCCGAGCGTCACGTGATCACAACTAATATACGAGTGCTTTGATAAACGAGTGCTTTGGATTACAAGCACGTTTCCGGAACGAATTATGCTCGCAATCCAAGGTTTTACTGTATGGAATGGGGTAACATTTCCAATGCGATAACATCGGTCCCTGGCAATCGTAACGATCGGCTAAAGTGAAATCGCACTCCGGCCAAAAATGTATTTCGCCAAGTTTCGGAGTTCAGCCCAATTCAACCGTAATCGACGCCTCTATAAATCAAATTCAATGTCGCACACAAATTACTGACAGCAACCGGCTCGTCGCTGCAGCGTCAAAATTCAAGACTCTACATATTTGGTCTAGGCCTCAAAGATGAGGGTCTCGTTTCAAAATCAAAGTTGATTGGACAACCTAAAGTAGGCGTGGCTGTCTTTTTCCCCACCGGCCAATCAAACCCGAGCACACGAGTGGGGGTGGCAGCACCCATGACACCCTTTGAGTGCACTTTGCAAAAACTCACCCACGGTTGACTCGGGCATCGAAGCGCGCGTCTACAAGGGCTCACGGTTCGGCTCCGGTTACTGAGATGACGCCAGATCATGTCAATGCGATAAGGCAGTTTTGCCATCAGTCCGATGTGGTCATTCATTCTGCCTTGCAATCCTCTCTCACCTGCCAACGCACTCCCCTCGCCGAAATCTAAAAGCGGATCACCTGCTCCGAAACGGAATCGTGTCGACCATTTAAGCCTGGTCCTCGCCGATGCAATGAGTTGCACGCAATTGAATCCCTTAAATGCGGACGACCCTGCAACCGGTTGTGAGCGGTGCGGGCAACCGGTTGCCCGCTCGCAGTCGAGACGAGACGAGCGTCGATTCACTCGGCGGTTTCGCAGCGACGCGTTCGTTACGCAATCCGTTATGCAATCCGTTTCGCAATCCTCGGAACAGCGCCGTTGCAATTTCCGTGCTGCGACCCCTCGGTCAGACGTGGACAAAGCAGTCGTGCGGCAATCGATGTTTGAGTTGCGCGGTGACTCCGAGAACGGTTCGGTTCGCGCGACCGACGGCTCAACGGGGGGGGGGGGAGGGGGGGCGTGTGCGTGCGGTGTGTGTCTGTGAGCGGCGCTGCCTTTGGATTTGAAATCGTGGGGGGTGGTGAAGGGTGGTTTGAAATGTTCTCGGTTCGAGACGGACCCCTCTTGAGTAGACGCACGCCTGCCAGCGACACGGTTAATATCATACACAACAGCAGCGGTGGCCGGGCGGTGGTCGCGACGGCCAACACACACGAATAATATTCACCGTTGTTGTTCTTCATAATAATAATATCATTATTATCGGTATGTACTGTGTTTATGTATAAGCTATACCTGAAGCTACCCGTCCTGTAATGACACAATTAGAGGGAGGGATGGAGGGGCGGGCGGGCGGCAGAGATAAAATTAATGGTGACATCGACAATTACGACAGCGATAGCCGAACAACGTAACGTCACAAACGGTGCACGCGCACACACACAAACGTCCGTTCCACCGACGTTTCACAAACGCGCGTGCTGCGTGCGTGTCTACGTATGTGCGTGCGTGCGCATGAGTGTTTTGGCTTTTGCCGTCTTTGTTGGGCAAGTGCCGTTAGCGAGCGCCTATTAAGGCCGGAACAACGCGCGAGCAAAGGCCATCACCGTGCCCGGCCGGCTTTGTCTCCCCCGGTGCCGATGTCTTTACACACCTCACCAGGTACTCGATTTGACGACGAGTCGACTTAGGGGGAAGGCCCAGGACTGAGTTCGGATAATAATCGCCACCCGATTTTTGGCCATCGATGGGAATCGAACTCGGGTCACCGGGTCCGGAGCGCAGCGCCACGAGCTGCTGCGTTGTGGTTGTTGACGCACACAAAGTCAAATCCCCCCTAGAGACTTTACAGACTTTGTCGGGCAAGTGCTGTTAGCGAGCAGCACCTATGAAGGCCGGCACGGCACACGAGGGGGATGGACGGCCAGCACCAACGCTAGGCCACCTTTGTCTCCCCAGTGGCGATGTTTACACATCGCAGCAGGTACACATTTGAGGCCGAGTCGACCCAGGGGAGGTCCAGAACCGGTTACGCACACGCATACACACACACATATACACACACACGCTCACTACGTGTTAAATACCATTAACAGCTATCCATATATGTACAGAGGGCAGAATTTGGAGGGGGGGGGGTGGGTCAGAGGTGGCGCTGTTTGGGTCATCATCGTTAACAATCCTAGTAAACAGGCAACGTTGGCCCGACGTCGCACATGTTACTGGGATGTCGCTCACCGGCGATGCGAACGAATGGGCGTTCTCCCGCTGCAATACCGAGAGACGGCACCGATCGCTGCTGTGAATGTGTCGCTGTTCGCTCCGATTGGCACGGTTGGCTACGTACGGTGCGAAAGAAGTTCAACATGCACACGTCACGTAGCTCTGTAGCAGGCGTGTACCGATTCGACTTCCTGGGGCGATTCGATGAAATTGTTGCAAATCGCAAGGGCCAGAATTCGATTGAAGAATCGATTTTTTTTGTTATTTTTACTCAACACATTCATCGATAACACTGTGGCTTTCATCTATACAGTAGACTCTCGATTATTGGCGTGCGGTTTATCCGATTTACGGATTAACTGTGCACCTGAGATTTTGAAATAAATTAATAACCCGCGGATTTTCCCTAAAGCCCAGATTAATAATCTAAAAACAGTTCATGCAACGTTGTTATTCTTGGAAATGTTTTTCACAAGTCAAGTGCTTAAGCCGAACAAATATTGACTTAAAGCTTTCGTGACTGCAGGGATTCATATTCTTTGGGTCTTTCGGTAAAGTCACGTGGATAGGTTCAGAGAAAATAATAAAAAACTACGACGTTTCGATCGCAACACAACGAAACGTCGTAGTTTTTTATTATTTTGTTATTTTCTTTGAACCTATCTACGTGACTTTAGCGAAAGAGCCAAACAATACCGAACAAATATGTTGCTCCGGTGAATCCGAAACCCACGTGATCACCTCTCCAGTACAGAAGTTGCATATTTTGCCATGAAAATTTTCTTAACTGAAACGAAATCTATACCTATATCAGTGGTTTTTGGCATCGAGATCCGCGGAAAATGTTTTTATTTTTGGATTATCCGCGATGTTGAATAATCCGCGCGGCCGTGCTCCCCATCATTAGCGCCGATAATCGAAGAGTCTAAGTGTAGATGTAAAATCGGCAACGTTTTCGGTAACGGCCCGTCTCTGTCACGCGTGAAAAGAGGCCCATTGCCCGCAACATCGTCTCTGATATATCCTGTAGAGGCCACACGCACAAAGTGTTCTCGACACGGAACGCGCCGAGTCTGTTGCGTTGTGATAACTGTGCTTGTGCACAACGGCCAACGCAGCAGCAGCAGCAGCATCACCAAATAATTGTTTGAATGCGGTGCACCGATCGACCGTCCGTCTGGCGGAGGGTCTGGTAGGCTGCGGTACGAATGATGGAATCGTCACTTGATTTAACCCAGGCGATAGACCCTGTTGAGATTCGGCACCGCCAGGTGACCTCATCTCTCTGCGTCGTTCGTAGTCTCTCGTCGCGTGCGGCGCACGCGTGCGCTGTCTCCTCTTTCGTCATCCTCCCGTCGTCGTCATCGTCATCGTCGTCGCGGTGCCACAGAACTTTGTCACCACCAACCGACCCCCGACCCCCGTGCCCCCCCCCCCCCCCCCCCAAAATCTCGCCAACGCTAAAGTTACATTAACACCCCCCCCCCCAACTCGCCCACCCACCCAACCAACCCCACCCACCACCCCACCCCCCCCCAACAAATAATTGCAAATTAAATTAAAATAAATAACACGCGCGTACACAAAACGACGCGGACGCGGACCGGGGCGAGGCGTTGGACGGACGCGTCGTGGGTCGTCTTCAGAGCGCGCCGTTCATTAACGTTAACGGGGGGGGGGGGGGCAGAGGGGGGGGGTCGCCGCACTGATTCGCTAAGGCGTGCGGCGCTGACGGTTAAACGAGGCGGGTGGGGGGGGAGGTGGTGGTCGCCCGTAAAGAGGTCACCGCGACGACACTCACCTCGTTGACCTCCTCCTCCTCCTCGCCGTTACCGCGTTGCGTTATTGGTATATCCAGCGAAGCGCAGCGTTGGTCGATCGGTCTTAAAATATATATATTTTGACGGTGCCGGTGGTGGGGGAGGGGGGGCGGTGGTGGGTGAGTACGGGTAGGCGAGAGGGGCGAGTGGGTAGACGGGTGAGTGTGTGGGTAGAGGCGTGGGGGTGAGTTGGGTTGCGGTCAGGGTCTGGTCGGATATGTTCGTTTCCTGCAGAGACAAAGGAGAGACACAAATCGGGATTAATCGTTGCGGCTGTGTCTTCATCATGTGTAGGGGCTGATGTGGCCTCGTAGTGGTGGTTGTAGGGGCAGCGTGGGCTAGGAGATGTTAACTACCTCGCCTGGTGTGCAGGAGTTCGTGGGTTCGATCCCGACCCTGACGCCTGCTGCTGTATATTGGAGTTTGTGGTGTCTCTCTTCCCATAGTCGTGTGGATTTTTAAATCACGACGTTTCGGGCGCAACACAAGCGTCCATCATCAGGTGGGACAACCACAGCAAGAAACAATTCATACCCACGTGACTTTACCGAAAGAACCAAAGAGTATTGATCCCTTCAGTCACGAAAATTCAAATCAAGATTTCACAGCGCACCTACCCAGCGACTCCACCTCCGCTCGCTGGCGACGGGGGGGTGGTGGTGGGGTGGGGGTGGGGGGGTGCTCGTCGCTCGCTTGCCGCCTGTCACCTGCGATCAGCGCGGTTGGCTACGTACGGAGCGAAAGAAGTTCAGCGGACGTACGTGCGTGCGTGCTCAGATGGCGGCAGCCTCCTGTTGGCACAGCAGCAGCTTGGACGGGTCCTCCGCTTCGTAGCCACAGTGGCTGCTGCCATTGCTGGAACGCGCACACACGCACACAGATAGAGACAAAGATCCCCCGTGTAGCCCGAACAGACTGTTGGGGCAAGTGCGGTTCGGGAGTGCTGATGAAGGCCGGCACGGCACGTCAGGGGATGGGTGGCCAGCACCACGCCCACCTGACTTTGTCTTCCCCGTGGAGATGTGGGTGGGGGAGTAGGGGGGTGGGGGGGGTAGGGTGGTAGGGGGTGGGAAGGTGGGGGGTGGTGTGGGTAGGGGGTTGGGGGGTGGGACGGTGGGGGTGGGGTGTAGGGGGGTGGGGGGGGTAGGAGAGGGTGGGGGTAGGAGAGGGTGGGGGGGTAGGGGAGGGTGGGAGGTAGAGGAGGGTGGGGGGGTCGGGGAGGGTGAGGGGGGGTAGGGGAGGGTGGGGGGATAGGGGAGAGTGGGGGAGGTTGGTGGGGGTAGGGGAGGGTGGGGGGGTGAGGGTGAGGGGGGGGTAGGGGAGGTCGGTAGGGGTAGGGGAGGGTGGGGGGGGGTAGGGGGGGGTGGGGAGGGTGGGGGGTTAGGGGAGAGTGGGGGAGGTTGGTGGGGGTAGGGGAGGGTGGGGGGGGGGTAGTGGAGGGTGGGGGGGTGGGGGGGGGCTCACATTTTGTCTGGGCGAGCACCGCCGCGGATTCCGCTGGAGTCACGGTGGGGGTAGAGGCAGCCCGACCCGCCGCGGATCATGGGGTGAGTGGGGGAGGCCATGGGGTGCTGGCCGGGCCTGATGGGCTTGGCTGTACGGAACGGCACGCGGAGACACACAACCATCGACACATAATCATTGACACGCAATCATCGACACGTAATCATTGACACACAATCATCGACACACAACCATCGACACATAATCATTGACACGCAATCATCGACACACAATCATCGACACACAATCATCGACACACAATCATCGACACACAATCATCGACACACAACCATCGACACATAATCATCGACACGCTCACGCGAGACGCTGCCGCCGCACGTACGCAAACGGAAATACTGCGAGGGTCACCGCTAGCACGATCACAAACACATGCGCCTGTACGCACTCACGCGCGTGCGCACACAGATCGTGCACACACACACAGATCGCACATATTTTACACACACACACAGATTATACACAGATCACACACACACAGATCGTACACACACAGATCGTACACACACAGATCACGCACACACAGAGATCACACACAGATTATACACACACACAGATCGCACACACACACAGATCATACACAGATCACACACACACACACACAGATCGCACACACACACAGATCATACACAGATCACACACACACACACACTGATCGCACACACACACAGATCATACACAGATCACACACACACACACACACACAGATCGCACACACACACAGATCATACACAGATCACACACACACACAGATTTTGCACACACAGATCACACACAGATCATACACAGATCACACACACACACACACAGATCGCACACACACACAGATCATACACAGATCACACACACACACAGATTTTGCACACACAGATCACACACAGATCACACACACACAGCTCTCACACACACACAGATCACACACACAGCTCTCACACACACACAGATCACACACACAGATCTTGCACACTCACACACACACAGCTCTCACACACACACACACACAGCTCTCACACACACACAGGTCACACACACACACAGCTCTCACACACACACACACAGCTCTCACACACACACACACAGCTCTCACACACACACACACAGCTCTCACACACACACAGCTCTCACACACACACACACAGCTCTCACACACACACACACACGGGTCACACACACACAGATCATACACACACAGATCGTATACACACACACAGATCACACACAGAGATCGTGCACACACACACACACACAGATCGTGCACACGGGTGACACGCACCGATCTGCGCGGAGTGTCCGCGCCGCGCCATGTTGCGTGTGCGCACTGCCTCCTTGATGCGGTCCACCTCGTGCTGGTAGCGCTTGCGGTCACGCATGGCGCTCTCCTTGGCCTCCCTCAGCGCAGCCTCCAGCGCCTTGACGCGCTCGGCAGTGGCGCGCAGGCGCTTCTCCAGCTTAGGAAGCTCGCAGCGCAGATCCGCATTGTCACGAACCAGCTGGCGGGGGCAAGGGGGGGGGGGCAAGGGGGGGCAAGTGGAAGGAGAGGAGGGGGGGGGGAGAAGAGATGGGGGGGGGAGAGATGCGGGGGAGATGGTGGGGAGATGGAGGAAGAGATGGGGGGGTGGGGGGGGGGATGGAGGGGGAGATGGGGGGGAGATGGAGGGGGGGTTGGTGGGGGTAGGGGAGGGTGGGGGGGGGGGGGGGAGGGTGGGGGGGTTGGTGGGGGTAGGGGAGGGTGGGGGGGCAGGGGAGGGTTGGGTTGGTTTGGGCGGGTATGGGAGGGTGGGGGGGGGTAGGGGAGGGTGGGGGGGGGGTAGGGGAGGGTGGGGGGGTAGGGGGGGGGAGGTTGGTGGGGGTAGGGGAGGGTGGGGGGGGTAGGGGAGGGTGGGGGGGTTGGTGGGGGTAGGGGAGGGTGGGGGGGCAGGGGAGGGTTGGGTTGGTTTGGGCGGGTATGGGAGGGTGGGGGGGGGTAGGGGGAGGGTGGGGGGGGGTAGGGGAGGGTGGGGGGGGTAGGGGAGGGGGGGTTGGTGGGGGTAGGGGAGGGTGGGGGGGGGTAGGGGACGGTGGGGGGGGGGGGAACGAGTGAATGAATGAATGAAGAGATTGAAGGGAGAGTGATCGGTGAGAGAGGTGGATAGAGATGGAGGGGGAGGCAGGTGAGGGAGTAGGATACGAGAGAGAGAGGGCCTCAGGTTGGCTTCCACAGCGGTGGTGCTGGAGGTGGTCATAGACCACAGCCCTGGAGAGGTGCGGCGACATCGGGCCTTACCTGCTTGTGCACCTTTGTAAGCTGCTCCAGGTTATTCTCAAGAAAGGAAATCTTCTGTTTCTGAGCCACGCTGCCTCCGGTGTCATCAGAGTCCATTTCTGCTGTCTGTGACACAAACCCAGACACACACGGCCATCATCATCGCCCATCGTCGCCCACCATCATTAGCATCATCAGTCGTTATCATCATCGTCATCATGAGCATTATAATCATCATCGTCATCATCACCATCATCAGCATCATCATAAATCTCATCATCACCATCAGCATCATCAGCATCATCTTCAGCATCATAAATCTCATCATCACCATCAGCATCATCAGCATCATCAGCAGCTTCATGAATCTCATCATCACCATCAGCATCATCAGCATCATCAGCAGCATCATAAATCTCATCATCACCATCATTATCATCAGCATCATCAGCATCATCAGCAGCTTCATAAATCTCATCATCACCATCAGCATCATCAGCATCATCATACATCTCATCATCACCATCAGCATCATTAGCAGCATCATACATCTCATCATCACCATCATTATCATCAGCATCATCAGCAGCATCATAAATCTCATCATCACCATCAGCATCATATAGCATCATCAGCAGCTTCATAAATCTCATCATCACCATCAGCATCATCAGCATCATCAGCAGCATCATAAATCTCATCATCACCATCATTATCATCAGCATTATCAGCAGCATCATAAATCTCATCATCACCATCAGCATCATCAGCATCATCACCATCATCAGCATCATCATAAATCTCATCATCACCATCATTATCATAATTATCATCAGCATCATCAGCAGCATCATCACCATCATTATAGTCAGAACCATCAGTATAATCGTCATCATCACCATCATCATTCCTCTTGTGTCATTAGCATCCATCTCTGTTACACACCAACCAAACATTAATCATCATCAGCAGCAGCATAATCATTCACATCAGAATCATCACTGTTACTGTCATCGTCATCATAAAAAACCTACGTCAACAGTTTCCCGAGCTCTGCGGTCCTACGTTGGGGATGATTGACGAACTAAGGGCCCTCTGATTGGCCCAATGACCCGCAAACTCGTGACCTCCTGACAGTGCCAGATGATCCTCGTAGCAAAAGTAGCTACATGTGTAGTAGCTACATGTGTAGTAGCTACATGTGTAGTAGCTACATGTGCAGCTACTACACGTGCAGCTACTACACGTGCAGCTACTACACATGTAGCTACTACACGTGTAGTAGCTACATGTGTAGTAGCTACACGTGCAGCTACTACACGTGTAGCTACTACACATGTAGCTACTACACGTGTAGTAGCTACACGTGTAGTAGCTACACGTGTAGTAGCTACACGTGTAGTAGCTACATGTGTAGTAGCTACATGTGTAGTAGCTGCACGTGTAGTAGTAGCTACAGGGCCCCGCACTTTTAAGGGCCCCACGCTAAATGCTTTCAAGCTATCGATTCCGGTTCAGTGATTCTGCACTTGCTCTATCACTATAGTACTAGACCGCCTTAAACTTTTATGAACCAAAGAGTATGGATTTCTGCAGTCACGAAAGCTTCAAATCAAGACTGGGTGTTTAAGGTGAGCGATTTGTCGTATAATCTGGCTGTGTAGCAAATGAAAAAATACAATTACTTTACTATGCAAGTTAAAAAAAGTTCGTGTTTTAATATTTGTGTTTCTTTTATTTAGGGCCCCTTTATAACATCACATGCTACAGGCCCCGCACTCAGCTTCATCCGCAGCACTGCCTCCTGACCTTCTTGACTCGGGTGGCGATGTCCTGCACGAACAGCTTGCGCAGGTTGTGCAGGGTCTGGAGCTCCTTCGCCTGTGGCGGGAGGCAGGGAAGAGGGTTGCCGAGTCCCGTTGCGTGTGTGAGTTGTACACGCCGAGCGGTGTGCTCACCGCATTCGTGAGAAGCTGCGTGTTGATGATGATGATTGTGATGATGACGATTGATAATAAGCTGATGATGATGACGGTTGTGATGATGATTAGTGAGATGATGATGATGAAGGTTGTGATGATGATGACGGTTGTGATGATGATCGTGATGATAATGAAGGTGGTTGTGATGACGATTAATGAGAAGCTGCTGATGATGATGGTTGTGATGATGATGATAATGGTTATGATGATGATGATGGTTGTGATGATGATTAGTGAGATGATGATGATAAAGGTTGTGATGACGACGATTGTGATGATGATGGTGGTTGTGTTGATGACGATTAATGAGAAGCTGATGATGATGGTTGTGATGATAATGGTGGTTGTGATGATGATGATGATTGTGATGAGTTGATGACGATTAATGAGAAGCTGCTGATGAAGATGGTGATAATGATGATGAAGGTGGTTGTGATGATGATGATGGTGGTTGCGATGATGACGATTGATGAGAAGTCGATGATGATGACAGTTGTGATGACGATGGTTGTGATGATGATTATTGAGAAGCTGATGGTGATGATGAAGGTGGTTGTGATAACAATTAATGAGAATCTGCATGATGATGGTGGTGGTGGTGCTGCTGCTGCGACTAAACGTACCACGGTCTCCTCCAATCCTTTAAGGTCCTGTCGGGCCTGCTCCCGTCTGTCCTGGAGGAGTCTGTACACACAAGCACACACACACGGGCACACGCGCCGCACAGACACACACGCGCACACACAGGCGTGAACGCACCCACAGATACACACGCACGCGCACATGGGCACACGGGCGCACACAGGCATGAACACACCCACACACGAGCACAGACACATGCATGCACACGCGCACACACAGGCATGAACACCCCGACAGATACACATGCTCACGCACGCGCACAGACACACGGGCACACACAGACATGAACACACCCAAAGAAACACACGCACACACGAGCACAGACACATACATGCACATGGGCACACACAGGCATGAACACACCCACAGACACACACGCACATACAGACAGACATGCATGTCGGCACACATAAGTGGACACACATAGGCGTGATCACACAAACGCAAAGATCCCCCGTGTAGCCTTAACAGACTGTTGGGGCAAGTGCTGTTAGTGAGCACCTATGAAGGCCGGCACGGCACACGAGGGGGTGGGTGGCCAGCACCACGCCCGGCCGCCTTTGTCTCCCCAGTGGCGATGTTTACACACCGCGCCAGGTGCTCAATTGAGGCTGAGACGACCTAAGGGAGACCCAGGACCGATTCAGACAATCGTCATCGGGTGTTGGCCGTGAGCGGGAATCGAACTCGGGTTCGCCGGGTTCGTAGCGCAATGCAGCGCTAACCCCACACCTCCGATTAGCGTGGTTGGCCACGACCGGTGTGAAAGAAGTTCAACAAACGAACGCACAAAGACAAAGATCCCCCGTATAGCCTCTTAACGGACCGTTGGGACAAGTGCTGTTAGCGAGCACCTGTGTCATGCCGGCAAGGCGCACAAGACGGCTAGGTGGTCATAATCACGCCCGGCCGCCTTTGTCTCTCCACTGTTGATGCCATCGCATAGCACCCAGGTACTCGTTTTAGGCCGAGTCGATCTAGGGGAGGTCCCGGAACCGGTTCAGATATTCGTCAACGGGTTCCGTGGCGCGGCGCGCTAACCACTGCGCCACCGCTCGCTGTGCAAAACTACAGAACGCATGAACACGTGAAGATTGCAAGCAAAGTTCACGAACCCGCTCGCTGCATGGCCATATTCTGTCCCCCACCCTCCGCACCTCGCAAACGGCTTTGGGGAGCTTAACACATCTCTGCGCGATCCGCCAACCCTCGCCTCCAAACCGCGGGGTCACGGGGCGCGTACCGCCACGCCCCGGCTACAGCAATGAGGGCGACACACGGTCACGCGGCCACGCAGCGCTCCGACGGCACGCGACGCGCCATGCGGGAACACGCGCAGCATGCTCGATTATGCAAATTATTTTGTCAAGGCGCTCTCCCCCCTCCAACCCAGCTTAAATAGACGCTCCAAGCCTGGGGTGTCTCATTCAGACTCTGTCTTCTCGACAGACCTGTTCTTCACCTGAGGACAGCTGCTTGCGTTGTGGCCGAAACGTCGTGAGAATTATTTTATTACGTTTTATTTTTATTATTTTATTATTTCCCTTGTACGTGACTTTACCGAAAGAACCAAGAAGATAGATTGAAGTGCCTTCTGGAAAAGTCACCGCTGCAGACTGCGCTTTGCCCACCACTAGTTCTGGCCGTTTACCCAGCTGTTGCTGAGCGAGCGAGTGGGTGGGTAAGTGAGTGAGTGAGTAGATGAGTGGGTGAATGGGTGAGTGAGTAGGTGAGTGACTAAGTGGGTAAGTGAGTGAGTGGGCGAGTGAGTGGGTGAGTAGGTGAGTAAGTGAGTGGGTGAATGAGTGAGTGGGTGGGTGAGTGGGTGAGTAGGTGAATAGGTGAGTGAGTGAATGAGTGACTCGGTGAGTGGGTGAGTGGGGGAGTGAGTGAGTAGGTGAGTGGATGGGTGAGTAAGTGAATAAACTGGCCTTTAGCCACCACTTGTTATGGCCATTTGCCCAGCTGTTTCTGAGCGAGTGGGTGAGTGAGTGGGTGA
>NW_027615143.1:0-77371 GCF_965212315.1 Lampetra planeri | reverse complement strand
AGAATGCAGAGGTTACGCTCTTATTTTGCAGTCTGCTGTTTGTCACTCCTACAGTTTTCTTGGAAGTGAACCAAACGGCACATAACAGATTTTTTTTTTTTTATACAAAAACATGCTTTTTCCAGCAACCGATTTAAGAGCTCTGTATGGTAGAGTAGACTTGGGTGGTATCGACTTTTTCATACCTCCTGATTCTTACAGTACATAAGATATGTAAGGAGATGCAATGTAGAGCTAATGTGTTGTTATAGTTATGCTAGCAACTAGCTTTAGCAACGTAGTTAGCGTCCATGCTGCCTCGAGAGCTGTGTGACACTCAACTCCACAATGAAAAGATCATGTTTGTACATCCACCACTAAAATGACAAAAAATGGCTTTACTTGTGCAGCAGCCAAGTTTCTGGAAGGGTTCTTTCATGAAGGAAATAGTGCACACAGCTTTGTCAGTGAGGGCTAGTGCACCTCTAACGCTGCTGTTCAAACAATGTTTTGCATTGTACCGGAATGTTCCAAATTCAGTGTGCTTTCATGACTGACGCAGATCTGCGCTGGGAAATGTGTGTGTCTACGGATGGTGAGGTACCAGCTCTACACGCCTGTCTGCAGTTCATTTGTTAATTACTTAGTTAATAACCAAGTCAAGGGCACCGCAGGCCTGTTTGTGGGAACAACAAGCATACGGATGCTGGACATGGTACACTGTCTTATCACCGGGGGTCCTAGGGGAGGTTTTTTCCAACTTAAGAGGAGCCTCGGCCCAAAAGATTTGGCAACTGGCTAGACTATTATTTTGGCAGATAAACACCCGTGAACACCTCTGGTGCAGGAGGAGGGCATGCTGCTCTGAAGTTCTTTCATTTCCTGGATGAGATTGTGCTCAAAATCTGCTTGCACAAGTTCCTCTGAGCAGCTCGCTGCATGTCACACACACACACACACACACACACAAAAAAAGGCCTTGTATGTTGCGATCAGATGATGAGGGTTAGGATAGGGAGATGCTATTAGACAACCTGGGAAGGGAACTACGTCAGCGCACTTGCGGTCGCTGTCTCTCTGAGCTGAACTGTTGAGAGGTAGAGAGTGACCTCTGGTGGCCTGAGCTGTGCACTACATCACCCACGTCCACAGATCAGATGAATGGAAAAGTGAGTCTGCACCTTTGATGGTATAGAAAATACTCTGGTACACTGTGATACCCTGATACCACCCAAGTTGTTTTGCCACATGGTCTATGATGTTTCTCATCATTGTGGAGCACCATGGTATTGAAACCATATTACAGTAGTACCTTTATCACCTTCAGTTGTGTAAAAACTGTAAACAAAGAGGTATATGTGATGTGGTGTTTTGGATTCTCAGAGACACAGCTCTCCTGACACTAAAGAAAACTGTCTTTCTCTTCACATCTCTGTGATGCTCTGACAAACGCTGGAAACGCCGCGGCACCGCAGGTGGGACCTCGCAGTGCCGCTGCTCAGCAGAAACATTTCACATAAGCCCAAAGCCGTTTCATAACGATCTGTTGTTTCCCATCCTAAGCCAGTCTCTTTGAAAAACACATGATTTGCACTTTTCTGTCTCAGTGTCGTGAGAAGAAAGCATAGTCTCAAGTATAGCTTGCACAAACAAATCAACAATACTCGATAACACTGCTAAAAGGTAAAATGACATATCAAAATTAAATAGAATAAGAATTACAATTCAAACACAAGAAATAACATGAAATCTACATCAATGTTTCGCTTTCAAATTATACAAGTATATAATTTGAGGATCAAGGCTCTTATTTCTACTCACAACGTACAGTTGTAGTTCCTAAACGCTTTTGGAGCGACTGCTCCGGCTGCTCAGACACAGGCAAAGTAATCTTTGAGTGGTGCAAACAGGTGGCGGATAACTGGGACGCTCCACGACCGGCCGAGGAGCCTCTGCCTTGCCAGCCGGCTCATGTTGGAAACATCTGTGTAGTGGACTGGGAAACCGAAGATCCTAGCAGTAGAGAGAGAGAGAGAGAGAGAGAGATGGACATTTAGAGAGTTTGACCTCAGAACACAGAGATGAATCACTTTTCTTTTAAAATCTGCGTACCTCTCCATCTCAGTGCACCAGAGTATGTCCTCCTTCTCGTTCATGAAGACAGGGAAGTGCTGGTCCTTACCCTGCTTGATGGAATTAGACCTGGTGGTGATGGTCCTCACCTTGTCGAACTGAAGTAAAAATATCAAAGAATACACAGTTAATACAGAATTAAACTACAATAACATGCACTGCTAGTACAAATACTCTGCTTTATCACAGCATTAGTGATCACATGATTTCTCAGAACTAATAAACTATTTCTTCTTGCTGCCACTTTGAGCCCCCAATGTGTGAATTTTTGCCTTTATGTGGCAAAAACATTTATGACAAAAATGACATACACGTACATCCTACACAAATGGCAGCTTTATGTGTCTCTGAGCACAACCTTTTCAACACATGCACCAACTCTCCCAGTTACCTTCGCTGTCCTGCCGTGTTCCAAACAGTCCTGCAGGTCCAACCGGTCGGTACACATGGCTGTCAGCGGCCTGAAGAAGACAACGACACACAAACAAATCACACAAACCTGGATTGTCAATACTCATTCAGCTGCTACACATTCCTAATCAACACAAGAACGCTGGGAGAGCACAGATCTCCCCAAAGGTCTCTTTGTTGGACTAAAAGACATCTCTGGTAAATATTTACAACCATTAATGGGATCAAAATTCAGATTTGTTGCCTTGTATTAACTTTGTGTATTAATATCATTGCGATATTCATTTCCTTTAGTACACAAGCTTGTGTTGTGAAATGACCAGGCCCTTGTGTGCGCCAGAGACAGCGGCTTCCCTCACCATTCACCCACCGACCTGTTCATCCCAGGAAGGTTACCCCAGAAGTAGCGAGCACGGTGGGCAGCAGACACCTCCTTGGCATCAATCATCACTGGGTTGCACTATCATCCAAAAGAACACACCAGTCAGAAAGGAATGAGGGGATGCTGCCTCCATACTCATAGTAGTGTATCAAAACAAAAATAGAATTTCAACAATGATAGAGCAAAATTAAGAGGGTCAGTGACATGTGAGGTACTGTGAGTCAAAATAATCAGTTACCACCACAAGGGGGCATTCATCATCCATCGACCTTTTTGCCATAGTTGTCCAATGAGATACTCACTGGTTCAGTGTCAACTTCAGCTGCTGTGGCAAACTATTAGCGAAGGAACTGACCTCTAGAAAGCGAGATATGTCTCGTTTATCGCTGACACCCATGGCGACCACATTTTCAAAGAGCCAGAAGAAAGGACGCTCGTCCCCCGTCTTTGGCCGAGCCTCGTGGAGCAGCCGGTAGAACTCAAAGAACAGGCGGCCGGTTCCCTCTGCGGGGCAGAAACACGCATGATGATATTTTGACCTCCATCGAGGAAGTTACGTTTGTGTCAGCTGTTCAAAACCAGAGAAAAATAAGCAATTTGTAGCTTGGAGGGAGAACCCACGGAAACCCACGGACAGTTCCCTTAAATACAGTGGAAAAAATGGACGAGGAGTTTGGTGGACAGTTGAGCTCAAGTGAAGCCTTCACTGAAAACCGTCTCTACTCTCCAAACAGCATCATAAAGTTAACAAAGTAACGTAACCATGACGACACCTACCATAGAGACCTTTCCTTGCAGGGTTGACTATGGACAGGTCATTGCACGGGCTCCCACCAATGACTAGGTCAAAAGGACCCCACTCATGTATCTGTGATTAGATAAAACACAGAATCCGACAGAGATAAAGGGGGTACGTGAGTTCACTGATAAAGGAATCAGGAGAAGTCCAGTTTGACGTTTCAGGCAGATAAACGAAGACTCACATGTTTGCGTGTGACGTTCCTCACATCGCCCACATACATGATGCGACCCTGATGCCGGACAATGCCGACAGTGATGGAGTCTTCACACACCTCTGAGGCTATGTAACGGTCCACTTGGATGCCAAGTTCTCTTAGCACCAGCAGCCCTGCACAGGATAGGGTCAAAGGTCAGACACAACAGAAAGAACAATGTGGGCTTCAGGATTTTAAATAATGGGTGCTTGTCTAACCTGTTGCTATGCCGTCAAATAGCGACAGGACACGAATGGGCTTCCTCTTCTCTGCTATGACTGGGGGGGTAAAGCTTTGGTGGATCCTGAAATGAAACAACGCAAAAAGGATAAGAAAGAGAAACATGGAGGAAAATACTCCTCATTTATTGGGATTTATTTTGTGTGTGTGCTTAACTCACAAAATCTTGGTCATGATTGTTTGCAAAAAAGCGCTGCAGACGGCTGGGCCAGTCGTTGCGACGCTCCAACAGACCAAACACACCCTTCTGGCTGCACATGAAGCAGTTCCATGGGTCTTCTTTGATGGCTGCATGTGCTGCTCCCTGACCGACAAGGAGGTCAACACATTCCACACAGAAACACCTGCACACAGACCGGACAGATTTTCAGGACACTCGGTGACAGATTTATCTCTTCACCACCTGGAGAATGCTAGTACGGAACACGCAGGGTGATTACATGCTAATAAACACGTATTATCTGGCTAAAATACACAAACGGCTCCCAGGCTGTTTGATAAAGCCTATAAAAGGTGTTTTTGTGCAGATAAGTGCTTCTTCAAACAAGGTTATTTCATTCAGAGCTACACGAGACACTTGCAGCAACACTGAGTAACTTCAGAGCTGCAGCTCACTGATGGGAAGATTCAGACTCAAAAAGAAAATCGAATTAAACTTAACGCAAAGACACATCGACAGCTCGCCCCCACACCTCCACCTTGTTTGTTGGATTAAACACATTGTTTTGTTTGATCGTTCAACAACAGGACAAAACCTAGTTCTATCAGATCTACACATTATGGTTGTCCTGCTTATTCAGTGGAGATAAACACATACACACTTATCTTAGACGCATACTGTTGGAGTCACAAGTATTATAATTACAAAATAAACATAACTGTCATCAGTTACATTACTGGAGAAACGTGTAATTATATTCCAGTTACTTATGGAAATAAGTCATCAAATATACTCACTTTGATAAAGTAAAAGAAATAGTTACAGGGTAACTTGTAATTATAACAAACTACATCTCCAATGTAACTTTTCCTTCACTGCTTAAAAGCATACTTAAAGTTTTATTTGGACAAGTCCAGTTGGAGCTCGCCACAATCCTGCGTCAATGAACAACACTAGATCCCTCAGAGGGACCCAGTAGGAACCTCACCGACAGCAGTTGTTGTTTCCACACATGAGCACCTCGCGTCCTCCGCAGCAGATGGTGCAGTACGACTGGTAGCCGTCGTCGTCATACTGATACGCGCACTCTAGGAAGCAGTTCTGTGAGAAATGTGACAGAATTCAAAGATTCAGATCGGACCGCAACGCTTGGACAGAAGTTGAGATAGTTTATGACTCAGCAGTCGGAGTTGCGTCTCTTTGTTTTAATGACCTCTATCACAGCTTACCTTACAGCTCTGGCACATTCCCCCAGCAAACAGCGGGTGCTCAATGCTAACATTCAGACCTCCACAAGAGATGCAGATGTCTGTAGAGAAACAAGTGCAGCATGTCAGTGTTTCCTTTTACAGGTCAGAGATGTGTGAAAGCTCTGCTATGACGCCCCGAACTTCACAGCTCAGTGAAATTATTTGAACAGCTGTGCTGCATGTCTCCATGTAATGAGCTTAGCTGGTGTGTTTGATAAGAACACACAGCCAGAAGGACAGAAAGGCAACGAAAACAACTCTTCTATCCTGTTCCCAACACAGGTGTAAGTGCTTTGTACTTCTGCTGTTTTGACAACGAGTGTCAGTTGTCAAGGAGTTCATCTCCTGAGAGGGAGCTGCTCCACGCTAAGGACACAGCACTTACCCTCGATGCTCCGGCACTTTTGTCTCACTTCATAAACAAGCCGCTCTGAAAAATAACAACAGAGGATGATGAGAAACAAAGCCACTCACACAACAGGTCATTTCGTAGGTCAAAAGTGAAGAATGTTGCTTCAGTTAACTGTTTTCACTTTTAAAACAAATATAAACAGACTTTCTTCGTGTTCTGTTTATTGGTGAACGGATGAGTGGCGAAATGTCTTCAAGTAAACTAGAAGTCCAGTTGCCTACGATTCAACCCAGCAAGATACAAAGACAACAAAATAAAAAAAATATGATCTGCATGCCTGTGACAAACTTGATACACATATCGAAAGGAATCCTGACAATTTCACCTTTTTTAAGGGGAAACCCCCCAATAATCCTCCTGGTACATCCTGCAGGTCTACTAATTCTGGATGCTGTACTTTAATTGATCACATGTCCAAGCTTTTTTTTTTACTGCCCCTTTCAGCTTCATGAGAAGAATGTATTTGGAGTATTTGACAATAAGAAAGGAGGCAGCTTTACCTCGGGTCCTTTCATCAATGATGTCCTTGACCTTGGGTTTCTCTGCTGTGCTTTTGCGCGGCTTTTTCGCTGGAGGAGGTGTGTAGGCTGCTGCTTCTGGCTCCACCCACATCTCAGGGTAGACCTCTTTGTATGGGTTTCGCTCCTCTGGAGTCCACAGAAAAATCAGATAATTACATGAAAAATATAGGTAATCTGACATAAGATTAATGGACAATTTATGGTTCAGAGCTGCCAGCTAAGAACGGAGACACAGTCAGATATCCGAGCTCCATTTTGGGTTCTCCTTACCCTCTGGCGGCTCCAAACCTTTGGGACCCGTGGGCTGAAATCCAGTCATTGCCCAGTCAATCATCTGCTTGTTCAGCATTTCCACTGATTTGGAGGTTTCCATCTCATCACTGTCAGGACACGCCACGAACGCTTTGCCTGCCCGGCTACTTGCCACCTATGAACACAATCATCTTAAATAAATACATTGTAAAATAAACACCATCCAGTGTTGCACTCGAGGGGATGATGATGAGTTGACAGCACTTTTTATGAATACTCTAACTAACTACCTGCAGTATTTGCTGACAGTGGGACTACATTTACCCATTTTCATGAGTAAAATGCTCTCAAACTCACCTGTAGCACCTCAAAGATGGCTTTTTTGTACATGGGCTGCTTGTTGTAAGTTGGTTGGTGAAAGGCATTGTTGAAGGAACTTAAAGGCAAAAGTTTCTCTACACAGACCTGTAATACACATAAATACCCAGAAAGAAGCATTGGTAAAAGAATTAGCCTGCTTAATGTTGGTTCATGTCATATCCCCAACAACAACTTACCACTGAGAACTTTCCATCGCCAAACCACATGACCCATCTGGTTCCCTCAGCGGCTCTGCTGCGTCCCGTCATCCACCAGGATACGATGCGTCCAGGCCACCACGAGAACCCTCGCAGCTTCCCCCAAACCAGCTCACCGATGCCAAACCCTCGATCATCCTGCAGCCACATCCCAACAAATCCTCCACTCAGTGACACCGTCAGGGTGGAACTGTGTTTCAAATACTTTGTGTCTCAGACCAGCTGTAGTAACTTCTTAGGATTCGTATAAACACTCTGGTTACCTCATATACCTCATACTCAGGTTCAGTGTCTGCAGACTTGGGGGATGTCTTGTCTCCACCTGCGATGGCGACAGGCTCAGGGGTTGTGGCCACAGTGGGGGAGGCGGGGTCAGTAGGCTGCTGCTGCTGCTGCTGCTGCGGCGGTGGCGGCGGTGGTGGCAGCGGCGGCAACGGCTGTGATTGCTGTTGATACAGAGGCTTTAACTGAGGCTGGGTGTGCGACTGCGGCTGAGGCTGCTGCTGGTTTGAAGGCGGTGGGTGCTTGATTATTGAGACCTCTTTCCTCTGGGTCTCAGGCTCCCTCTCCTTGTGGTCCTTTATTGCATTCATCGCTGACATCAGTTTAGCCTTTTTCTCTGCCTGAAACACAGCGCCAGCAAAGATGAGGACAGGGACAACGCAGCATTCAGGAATGACTCACAGTCACTTCAATAACAATCAACAATATATTTTGCATTTCGACTGTTTACAGCCTGCAGCAGACTGCCTTCATCATGTGTATGTGCAGTTTTATTCAGTCATAAATATCTGTAATGGTGCCCTCATGTTACATGATGTGCTTTAGCCCTCTGTTATATTATGAATCAGGTCAACACATCACTCATTGAATTATAACATTTTGCGATAATACCATCTTCCTCGGTTGTATGACTTCACCATTGCTGCAGTTTAACATCAATGCTAACTCACTATTTCTAAGTAGATAAGGCTTTTATGTCTTGTATGTAGTGTTTACATGTTTACATATGGTTTTACTGCTGTAACTACTGTTAGTGTTGCCTGCTCAATCATAATCATTCAATTTTTCTGCTACAACTTGCTGCTGTGTAAATTTAAGACTGAGGACTGTCTTGTCTTCTCCTAATAAGTGCAACTTGAAGTGAAAATGTGGGGAATACATGATAAGTGATTTGCACTTGCATTTTTATTTATAATTATCTTAACTTTGCTTTTAATGTCACAAGCTTGTGAATGTACTTCTGTTTATGCTTCCCGATGGTTTTTATATTATGATGCATGTGCTTAAATGTGTGTTGCCTATGGCAACATATATTTCCTTTGGGACAAGAAAGTGGTTGAAAGTGGCACAATCACACTATCAGTAGAATTCTGCTATAAACAGGTATAAACATAGACGGACTGACCCGTTTGCTCTAAAAGTGGGTTTTCTGCGGTGTCAGTCAAGACTGTATGTCTCCTTCATCAGCAGCATGTACAATAGCTATAGTGTCCACAGCGGCAGTGGAGAGTTCACTGGGTTTATGGTACCTGACACTGAACCGCTAGGTCGATCAGAGAGGATGAAACACAGCCGCGACATGAGCCGCACACACTAAATCCCCAACAGCTGCACCCATACTGAAGCCCCTTAAACACACAGAACGCTAGGTTTCTTCTCTTTTCTTTTAAACACACATACGCATTCACACACCCACCCACCCACCCACCCACCCACATACACATACACACACACAAAGACAAGCACGCACACGCACACACGCAGTACATAACTGCAGCCCTATATGCAGACACGTGCTAGTCATACTATAGGCGCCACGTGAGAGCCTTGCACAGCTGTGCTTACTTTGCTCAAGTCATTCTCAGGTTCTCAGGTCTCACGGATACGGCAAAACGTCCACAGTGTAACTGGACGTGTGGGAAGACGAGAGGGAAAAAAAAGTGGCACAATCCTCCGTCCCGATCAACAATAGCTCCTTTAAGGGGAGGTGTTGCCTGCACCGCGTGGGGAGGGGTGTCTGTGCAGAGGAGTAGAAACATGTGCTCCTCCATCAAGAGGCTCCGCTGTGGTTATAAATATCTATACAATAGTGCTGGGTAGAGGGTTCAAAGCCTCGGCCACATGTGTTAGGACCTCTTGGATGCAGCACAAGCACACTAGTGTTCGGCAGCTTGCTTGGATGTGTGTGTGGTTCCAGATGGGAAACTGCAAAAAACTAACAGAACGTCAATTAAATTGCTGAATATGTTACGTGCATGAAGGGAAACGATGTGTAAACACACAAGGAGACGCGGAGGAGCTGGTGTAGATGGCAAGTAACAGTAAAAGTAATGGAGAATGTGTGACTTAATCCTGAGGTGAGTTTCTATGGGCTGCTGCTACACTCTGACACACTGACGTCAATGTGAATATAAAGTCTGAGACGCTGCGTTCATACTGGTAAGAGCCAAACAGACAGTGACGCTCAAAATGCCAGTGGGGGAAGGAGAGAAAGTACAGTGGCTATACGAGGCAGATATTTGTCTCTGGACTTTTTTCCCAGTTGTAAATGCCCCCTTTTGGGGGCCTCACCGTGTGTGTGCAACTCCACCAGCGAGACAGGCCCTCAGAGTCTAAAAGGGGAAAGTAGCAAAGGAGCGAGTAGAGACACAATGCTGCCTTTATCATTTACACACGCCTGCCCGTCACTGACAGCTCAAAAAATACCACCACTTATATCTGCTGTCCCGCCGCGCTGAGGGACGACCTGAAGGGCACAGAGAACGAAGGCTGAAAGCCAATCCAGGCTCATATCAGGATCCACACTGCATCCCACACACTGACAAATATCAGCGCCATCAACAGCCCTGATTCACGTCATAAAGATCAATGGGACATTTCCTGAGGAAAATAACGACACACTCATCAGTTACATGACACAACACAGACAAATGACCACAAAGCAAATACACATTCATCTGCTAACTGCCTAATTACAACTTGGGTACAGTATTACATCCACGGTAAATCTAGTGTTATAGTGTGAGTGCCACCCTGCATTTACATGAGTAGAATATTCAATCCATCCTGTTCAACTGCCACAATTTAGTCAAGTCAGATATTATTTTTATATCGCCAATTCACAACAGTTATCTCACGACGTTCGGCAAACTGATTATTCTAGTAGTCTTAGCAACAGAGGCGAGGAATTTACAGCCTATATGACGATATGACCGTCAACAGATTCACTGCAAACTCATCATTCAACAAGCTTCATGCAAGATTGTTCTATATTTTTAAAGGCGTACGTAATAGACCGGGAAGCCAGTGCATGAAAGGAAAGAAATACCTTTTCTTGCAGGTGGAAAACAAAATTCCAAACCAGAGTTACTGTATTCTGTATTTGTGGGTTTCATCCTGCCAAAGACAAAAGCCCTTTAGGCCTCTAGCAGAGTGTAGAGACATGTTGGGTGCACAATGAGGGATAATCTGACTTAGAGGTCCATACAGCATGATACCCTGAGGGCTCAAGGGGTGACAGAGTACACCGAGGGGGGAAAAAAAAAGAGAAGCGATGTCGGTCTTTGCAAATGATCCCGTCTCATCCAGCCTCAGCTATGGACTTTAATTGTACAGTGCTCTGTTTCAAGATAATTGTGTTACCTTACAGAGAAGGTTTGCGAAAGTGTGCACAAGTTCTGCAAACTCTAAAGTTTCTTTGGTGAAAGTGGCAGGAGGGGGGTGTCACTGATCACAAGCAGCACGCCGCAAACTCTGACTGAAGATAAAAGTTAGATGAAATAAACTGTCGCTGAGCATTACTTCCTCACGCGACGTGACAGTAAGCCTTTGAAGCAACACAAAAGAGCTTGACCTTTGAATGCAGTAGTCTCTCATGCGCAACAGGCAGTTGAGACACAGCGGGGGCTGTTTTGTCTAATTGTTGGATGGATTATGCAGAATGTCTTCAGAGCAAAGACGTACACTTCCAAGACAAGTAATAAAATCCTCCTTAATTGACGACAGGTGAAGCTCACTCGAGATGCACAGATCAAAAGTGCCATTCATGCACCTTTTTCGGTGGGAGTACAGTCTGTATTCATGAGATTTGAGCTCAGATCTCAACAGCAACTGTCTATTTCATGAGCGCCCTTTGAGGGGGGGGTCACACCAAAAGAGGCCATCTGGTTCTCACTCTACAGCATCCTTTTAAGAGACAATTTGCAATATCACAGAAGCAGACATGAATACATAAACAGCGTTAAATCATGAGTGGAACTGCTTAAAAAAAAACTCCCTGGGGGTCTTGAAAATCCTTTTAAAAATCTATTTATAGTTCCTGAACTAAATCTATCAAAGTGAAATCAAAGTGCAGTACAACACTTTTTCTCTGTCACATTTCACATCAGATACATTCATGTGGAGCGTTTAGATGAATATACTGGACTTAAAAAAAAGCCTGTGACATTTCTGCTATGAAGCAGGAAATGGTTTCAGCACGTATTCACCCCACGGGAAAAACTTTTTTTTTTTCTCTCACAAGCAACTCTTTCCCAAACATGGCTACTGCCAGATCACTCTTCCTTTTAAAAAAAATTGAAAAAAAAGGAAGAAAAGGAGAGAAGACACCGTAGATGGTCCACAACAACTCTTGTGGAAATACCTGAAGTCAGCATTTTCCCGGTCGCTGAAAGCAGACTTATCGCACATGTGCCCATGTTATCAAACAAACAATGCAGTGCACATACCCATACACGCCAGTGCGCAACCCTCATAATCCAGTGTGGGGCTTGAGTTTTTTTCACCCCCACTCTCGGGGTAGAAGAGATCGCTTATAAAAAGAAAGCATGAACATTTCTTTGTCTGGGAATTCAGGGTCAGGTGGTTGCCGACAGGAATTCTGGTTGGCTAGAGAGGACTTGCAAAATGTTGGCACTGAGCCAGGAGGCTGTCTTGCAAGCAAGGTCTGAAATTTGCTGCAAACCTCATCTTCACCCTCATATCCATAGCACGGAGTCATTTCCACGGCTGGGGGAGGGGTCAGGAGAAGAATGGGGGAGGGATACAGAGAAAGAGAGAGAGAGAGACGAAGAGGTTCACTGTAACACAAGGCACGTAAGAGAGAAAAAAGGGAGTCCATGCCTGCGGAAAGTGTAAGACGGCAGTAACCCTTTCAGCCGCCATGTCCTTCCTGCAGCAGCTCGCTCAAACACTTGGCAGCTGAAAGCTCATAGCGACCAGCCGGAGCTCATAGCAACAGCTACTCAGGCACATTGGTGCAGATCAAGCTTGCAAAATGCCAGATGAGAAAAATGAACACAAAGCAGGTACAGCCCCAATTTGCATCTTCGCAAATCCACTTAAATCTCAGCTGTGTAGAGACACTGGTTCAGGAAAAGCCATCTCAGTTTGGAAAATCTAACTTCTCTCATACTTTACGACATCTCACATGTGGGACCCCCACTATATCCTGCTAATTTGGCAATATTTCCTCTCTGGAGACATTTTTATGGCCGCTCCCTGAGCCTTCTCCAGAGTAGAGTGGAAGGGGGCGGGGAGGCAAAAGAAATGGAAAATACCCCAGGCTGTTACTACGGAGACTCCTCATTATGTAATGTAAAGTTGCACTGCATCATGTCACTACAACGACTCATATATATAATCCTGAAAATGGTCATGTGCGGACATAGAACCTCATATAACATGAACATCATACGTTTGAGAATGAACTCCTCTACGTTAAGGTTGTGTTGTAAAAGTTTTGGTGAGAAGGAGATGTGGTAAAATAAAAATCAGCCACATCAGGTACATATAAACAACATGGACCCAAAACTTTCAGTTGTACATTTTTACCATCACTACGGTCAATCTTGAGAGCAAATATTACGCAAACTTAAAAAACATTAAAAGAGAGCTTTTTATCAGCTAATACAGCGCGCTGATATCTTGGATTCAGAATTTTGGGTCCTCTGTGTTGGGCCGAAGTCCGAGACTGACCTACAACACTGAGAAAATGGTACACTCAGCAGCTTCCTGTCACAGGCTCGGAAAACAACTCCAATTCCGGAACACACTATTAGTAGAGAGAACGCTTGTGAGTCTTGGCAGCAGTCCTGACGACAGTTCAAACATCCATTCTGTATGTATGAAGCCATATTAGGATACAAGATGGTGTGGGGTGATATCTTTTACCTATAAACTTCCATGACTGCTGACTGTATGGCCAAACTTACAGGAGACTGCTGCTCATGTCAGCAATGTGTACATGATTTGGAATGATTAAAATTATGTCTACACAATCTAATAATTACTTTAAAAAGTTGTGCAAGGTTGTCTGTCACAATGTGCTTCGTATTTATTTTGTTCTTGGTGTGGTGGTGGTGGTGTGGGGGAGGGCACAGCTTGCATGGCTCCCATCATCCCCTCTCCATTGTCTGAGCAACAGACCACATGAAACGCAATTATGTTTCTTCAACAACACAACATCAAAAGCGGCAAGACTGAAGCAAATCCAGAATTACAGCAACACTGTCATTCGACAAACACGACCCATGTGGAGGCATTGACCAGATGTGATCAGCACAGCTGCATGTGATTCTCCTCACAAAATACCACAGGCAGGAACTGCAGGAGCCCTGCAAATCCCCTGAAATAAATGGTACCTTTATGAGATATCAAATGACCCATCAAATACACTTGGCCGTGAAGACACCACAAGCTCTATCTAGAAGCCTAGCGGCCGTACGACGCCTGTCGCTCACTCTGCTGTCTATTGTGGCCCCTGAGACAGTGGCTGGGACTGAGCTGGTGTACTCACCTCCATCTTCCACTTGGCCAGCCACTCCTCTCTGGTCCGCTTGCTAATGTAATAAGGGTCACCAGCCTGGAAGGTTATTCTGGGCATGGGCCTCTGACGAAGGCTGATCTCCCCACCAACTCCCCCTCGCAGCCTCCCTCGACCTCCCTGTTTAAGGTGTTAAAAAAAGAAGTTACTCGTTTTTCTCTCTCTTTCTCTTTCATGGAAGCAGCCAGATTTTGTTGTAAATCTGTGCATCCAATGTGTCAGGAGCCCTGTGAGACAGACTCCAGTTAACAAATAAGTAATTTATCATGGAGGCGATGGGATTGTCCAATTAAAAAAAAAAAAAAAGAAAAAAAAAGATGATGATTCACATGCTGGTCTGTTGTACGGTGTGAGCTTGTGATTAGTCGGTGGGCAAAAGTGATGCCTCAGTGTCTAATCACGACTTCCTGGCAACAGTCTCAAGGTCAGCAGCAGCAACTGATCCGACAAGCTCCCAAGTGTATTTGACATTTCAAATTCATACACCATGAGGTACCATTTCTTTCAAAGGCAAGAAAACTACCTGATTTTCTCTTCTTCGACTCTTTTCGCTTTGTCACAGGCTTCAAGAAATTTAAAAAAATCACACACAAAACTGATAAGTCAATTGATTCAGACAAATAAGCACTTTTCTCCATATTACGATTAGCTTTGGATAGAGCGAGGCTATCAATTCTACCAACTCCAGGCCTTGTGAAAAGCTAAGCTAGGCTAAATGAGATATTAAAATTGGTGATCTTGTATTAGAATTATACGTATGACCACCTGCCTATAATTAGCTAGTTTGGGCTAGGCTAAACTAACTATTAGCTTCCAGTGGAAGTGAAAGATTTTTAAGTGAATATCAGAGGATTAGCTTTGGACAGAGTAGTACCGCTGGCTAGTACCGCTTCCAGTTGTTATGTTATGCTATGCTAAGCTAACTTCCAGCTTCAAATTGAGGCTAGCAGCTGCAAAGCTACAATCATGCAAAAAAAAAACCCACACACCTGAATCTCATAAATCTGTCTTACAATTGAGAGTGTCTGATCACGAAAAAAAACTGCCAGATGCATTATGACATACATAATTCATCCCAAAACAAATCAGAGACATGAAGACAGACGTTTGCCAAATGACAACAAGACAACGGAGCAGGAATCTTACCTCGGTCTTGAAAGCATCACTCTCGTCCTCCTCCTTGTGCTCCACATCTAGAGAGAAGACAGCGACACAATGGAAGGCCTGAATCATTGATCAGGGTGGCTGAAATGGCTACGTCCCGGTATCTGTGTCTAAAGTGGCCGGTAATAAACCATATGTCACATCTATTAGCTTTGTTAGCGCCCCACTTAACATCATCCCATTAATAGTGCTCGTAGTTCAAACTCATGTTGGATTATGGCGCCTTGTATGCTCAGATACGAGGGTTTGATGTGACCTGGAGGGCGCCGAGTGGCTGCCCACAATATGATGAGTGTGGAGAGGAGCCAGGTTTATTTGGGCAAATATTAGACTTCTGCCCCTCATTCCTTCACGAGAGTCACAGCCGGTTGCTTTTAGCACAGCCCATCCAACGCTGCGGACATCGAGCTATAAAGGCAGCAACTTACGGCTTCACTTCTGTGTCTCTGGGGCCGTATATAATCTCTCTGACGATCTCTGAAGCCTCCACAGGACGGAGACACGAGTCTCCACTAGCTGCAGGTACATCGAGGGAGAGTTTGGCGACACAGACGCTGACATATGTGCATATGTGGACTCAGAAAATGACAGAATATGATTTACCTTTGGCAGATGATTAATGACAGAAAAAGCAGCATCATCTGGTTTACCTATCGAAAACCTTTCACACAGGTCAGCAGACTGCTCCTCGAGCCCGAGTGAGTGATTCATAAAGCAATAAATCACACATGACACCTTACGATTGGATCTGTTTCACCAGTCCAACAATCCACAGATACAGTATATTACAAAATAACATATTGAAGAAGTTGTGCAATGGATTTATGAGCATTTCCCTTAAAAATAGTTTACAAAATGACTCAGTTATCAGTTAAATTGGTCCATGTTCTGCCGCTAGAAGACTAACTAATGTCTGGATCATTAGGTGAAGTGAATCGTACAAGCACAGAACAATATTAAACTACTTATGATGAATGCATATGGAGCTCCCTGCAGAGCTTTCATCAAAACATAATTTATCATTTGGCCTGCTGCAATATTCATATCGCACAAGGCTCAATATTTGTCAAAATGTAGAACATTGCCAGAACACAGAAAAACGTATTTAGGTTTTGGTTCAGAGAACAATCATTCAACATTGATTTAAACATCCATACGCACAAACTACTTTGAAACAAAGAGTGGTGTCATATTATAATTGAGGCTAAATGAGACAAATGTGAAATTGCCAGGTAAAACAACCGACTTCTGACTGACTGCTCTGACTTTAACTGACTGTCTGACATTTCTATTGCTTTAGTTTAGAGAATGTTTTAACATTATATTCTTCATTCCCCTTTATCGAGCATGGAATGGGAAATGTCACATCATTGTGCCTGATTATGAATTACTGTTTCCAAGATTTCGAATAAATAGATAAAACAATTACTAATCTGCAGTGATGACCCACACATGACGCTCCACACATCAGTATGATTACCCTACGTTCTTCAGTCATTCGGATGTCATCAGTAATGCCAGGAATAATTAGATCAGTCACTAACTGTACTTCAGACTATCCAATCATATCACACCGCCAATGTCAACCCTTTTCTTTGTTTCTATCCCACCATTTAAAATATATCTGTGTTTTTCAGATAGCAAAGAGTGATTGAAAGGTCATCTACCGTCAGAGGAACAGTGCTGTGCTGGATGATAAGTGTTCACGTCCCTTTTATTAGCAAGACAAACACTTCGCACAGTAAAGTCGATGCATAAAAAAGCAAGAGGAGGTAAAGGCAACAGGGTAGAGACCATCAAAACATGAAAGAAGAGAAACCTATTTCAAATAAAACTGTCTCAAATTCAATCAAAGCTGAAGTTGGGATTCCCCACCAAGATTTACGACTTGGACAACGACAGCGTGTTATTCATTCAGCAGAGCAGAGAAAGGTGAGCCAGGGAGCGTGGACGCCACCCAACTGAAACACTAAGTCAGGCGTCAGGATTCATGATACATTAAAAGCTTTTTCACCCTCAGCAGCAGCAATGGGAAAAAAAACTAAGGAAGCCAAGATCAGCTTCATTACAGCTCCTCAGACCTCTGGTGTTACAGTCACAACGTTTGAGTTGAACGCAAGTGTTACAGAAGGCTCGCCGGTACCACACAAGGAGAGCGTACACATCATCAGGCAGTGAAATGAACATGATGGCGTCTCTATCTGCTGAGTCGCAGCCCAGACGTTATCATAACACTTGAAGCCCGAGAGGCTGAGAACAATGTTCGACGGTGTATTTTCTGCACCGCAAACAGCTTGTCGGTGAAGTAGCCTGTCCAAACAATGGTCCACTCTCTTAGCAGCCTCTTCAAGTTGTTTCCATGTGTGGCTGAGCACACCCCCCCACCATCACACACACACACACACACACCACTCCCTGCCCTATTTTCAGTACCTCTCTCCTGGTCTCCTCTTCCTCATCGGGAATAAGTGACTATATAACTAATCGGTCTGGCGGCATGAGCAGCCAAGGTCAGTGGGTTTGTGAGGGGAGCTGGCTCCGGTTGCCCACAGAGACTAGACTCTGCCAGTTTGACTGGCGTCCAGCCCCTCGTATTGCTGCAGCTCAGTTCCTCTCCAACCGGGGCTCAAATCCTTCATGTGCTCTCCAGATGGAGAACAGAAACCCTGTTTAGCTTGCTATCGATCTTCTGCACTGCCGCCGCTCCCCCACCCCCCACCAAGTTCTCTGCTCTCTCAGATGAACACTCGTTCTCTTATAACTTCATATCGCTCTGCAGTGCCCGTCTGTTCGAGGTAAATCTCAACATGATACAGATGCAGCAGGGTGTAATGGGTTTCCCAGGGAGGAGTTATTGACTTCAAACCTAAATTTAGGCCATGTTGTCCACACGGAGACGTTTTGCATCGTTTGGATTGGTTGGATCCTGTAAACACACTTTTTTGAAACCTGGTCAAAGGGTGAAAATTCAATTCATTCGCAAACCCCATCCTTTCCGTATCGACTTGACATTGCCCCACTCCTTGACCTCCAGCCTTCGCCCCCCCCGACGTCTTATAACAACAACAACAACAACGTGGGACTAGACGCTAGTGAGCCCTGAACTTGTCTGTCTGCGGCATTGCATGACAAATCTTGCCGCCCTGCTTTGTTTTTTTTCCGGTTTTCAGTTTTTTTCTTTGTTTACTTCAATCAACAGCAACTGAAAGTGAGTGGATCTTGATACCCCAGTAAGTCCGGGAAGATCGTCATCATTTTCCGCTTTTTTCCAGTCAAAATTGCATTTTGTCTGTTTCAGATAGGGAACTGCCGCTCCATTGTCTCTACTTCTCCATTTTTGGTGAATTTGAAGTGAAACCTATAGGCCTGGAATACGAACTACAGCCTGTCAAGTCGTTTACAATGGATGCATTTGGATGCAAATATGCATGATATGGTGCCAAGAACGAGGGAGGAAAAGAATAGTTGGTTTGTGTGGACATGGCCTTAAAGTGTGAGTTGTCTCCTGCAGTTTAGTTTTGGTTTTTTTTACACCTGGAATGCCTGTGCTCAGGATCCCCTGCAGTCACTCAACCTCAGTCTACACGACGGACGTCGCAGACATGAAACATCACTTATGAAGGGACAGTTTGCCAGACTTCGTCACTGTCCACTGGAGCACGCCAGCAGTGTCACATGCATCTGCTGCAGTTCTGCTGGGATTAGAGGGCCTGAGTGGACCGCTAATCTGAATTTCAGGATGGGAACGTCTCTTCTGTTGACTTTGTGGATGAAGTTTTCACGCATACAGTTACTATTTCTGTGGCCCTGACGACGGCACGTCGGGCTGACAGCTGGCTGTGACGGAAATTACATCATGTCAGCCACTTTATGCAAATTAGGTCAGTTCTGTGCTCGGCAGAACACAGTTTCAGTCTTGTTACATTTCTAGCAACACAGTAAAAAATACATTTTTTTACATCAAATTCTTGAGTGTCAGTTTTTTACTGACAGTGTTTTTTATCATCCACAAAAAAGTCATTTTGTTTTGTACTATTCATAGGAAAGATAACATATTTGGGGGAACTGTCAGGCTCATTTGTCTCAGGGGGTGTGTCTGTGTTTGATTGACAGCTGTCAGCATGTTTCACCTCAGATCCATCCCATAAAACCCAGAAACATCACACAGTGAAAGAAATTGTGCTGCATCATGCCTTCCACCATTAACCTCTTCAAATATGTGCAATAAGTAACTGCTCACATGCTTAGTCAATTCTGAGCATCTCTGTCATACAAATATTTGTCACTAAAACTGAATGCATCATCATCATTTTAGAACTGTGCTCTCATGTAATCCACTATAATCCTCCTCTCTTCATTACACAAGAAGCTTTGAACCCACCCCGGACACACATTCGGGAGCAGAAACCTGCTTTTCATTGCAGCTGACACCCGAATCAAACCAGGTTACAACTGGAAATTTATGCACAGTGAAGTAACAAAACCTAGAAGCACAAATCCGGTGGGTACAGAACACAAACCCAGTCTGGAAAGAGTTGTGGGCACGACGCCATTCACCTGGCAGGGCCCATCTCCCAACAGAGCCTGGTTGCCAGGAGACCAATGGCTCCTCCCCCTCCCCTGCTTTATTTATTGCACTCTTCATCAAGGTCAAAGCTACGTCTGAGAGGGGGAGAGAGACACGTGGCTCCCAGAGAGAAATTTAAAGCTGAAAAGCAGGTGGGGAGGGGAGGCGAGGCGCTGGGGGTAATCTCCATCTCCGACTTCAAACTACCTGTCAGCGCCGCTCTGTCTCAACATATCTGATTGATATCATCTTTAAACATTCAGAGCTGATCTGTGCCCGCTGCACGTCCAGTGCTGGGGCCCACATTTCATTTCACTACATGGTTTATTATTTGCTATGACAATGAATATTTCAAATGACCGACTGAAAAGTTTTAATGGATTTGACATGCAAACTTTCAGGGACTCAAACGTCTTCACAACGACGGCCTGGTTCATGTCAACATCCACTCACCTTCAGGCAGCAGCTTTTAGCCCAGAGCCAATCTGAGTGGACCACATTCAGAGGGTTCCACATGTGGCCGAGAGAATGTTGCGTCACGCAGTCTGTACTTCTTGCATTTATCGACCAACCAAGTAGAGAATGGTAACGCTGCAGCTGGTTTCCTGTTAAATAAGCCTACGAACAAAGCACAGACGGCTGCTCTCTCTCTCTCTCTCTCTCTCTCTCTCTCAGTCCAGCTCATCGAGCAGATCTCTCTGTCTCAGTGCATTCAATCGTCCAACGGACAATATTTATTGATCCAACCAGAATTAAATCGGGTTTGGAACGGATTGTATTCCAAGATCTAAAGCATTACAAGTTGACACTAACATGGGAGCGGTCGAGGGCAGTTCTAAATGTCTTTTACAAAACAGAAACAGCGTTTTTTTGCATTTGAATATGTGTGAAGTGACACACACACACACACACACACACACACACACACAACCGTGGTCACTCACGAAATATATCAATGCCACATCTGTACGGAGCCTTAAACTGCTGCAAACTTTGGCTGCTCCGGCTGCACCACCGCTGCCTCCTTCAGCGTGTTACCTTGGTCACACAGTGTGAAGTAAAACACACCAAACTGACGGACAGCAAACTGAACGTTCCATATGTTCTCTAGGATTTGATAAACATTGGAAGTATGGCTGATTTATTTACTTGTCCCTTTTCTTCGCAGCAGCACCAACACAAAAGCCTCTGTGTTAAGAATCCTGGCTGTGCCACGCTGCACAGTGGAGCTGCACGGAGCGGCTCTCCATGACATCCATTTACAGTTCATTACTCAACATCTTGTACTCGTCACACGCACACGACTTTCCCTGCTGGATCCTCTGAGAACACATCAAAACATGGCAAAGCTGAACAGGCACAAGCCAGAACTCACATTTTGTCGGGCGCTCCAGTTTCCGCCTCCCTCGCTTCTTGCACGGCGCCGTCAGGCTGTCATCCCCGTCTTTCTCTGAGTCTGGGTCGACCCGTCCGGGCAGGAATCTGTTCTCCTGGGAGGGGCTCAGGCTCTGACCCTGGGAGCTGTCCTCTGCGTGGCAGGAGGAAGGGTCTCTGAGGATCCTGTTCTCCAATTCTCTCTTCTCTTGTTTGGGGAAGCAGCCATCGGATGTCCTGTCTCTGTGCCCGCCCACGTCTCCATTGTGGACTTGTGCCACGGACGGCTTTCCTACCCCAGTGTAGCTGTGGTTGGCCACGCCCACAACGTCTTTGAAAGTGCCGCAGCTCTCGACCTGCGGGAGGGCAAGAGGACGTGGAAATCTGAACATCCTGACAATGCCTCAGCTTTCTTTGTCACAGCTTTACGTGCCCGTGTTGTGTGCGACGTATCACTGTTGTTGGAAACCTTTCAGAAACTGATTGTAGTACCCTTGAAAAAAGGTCATCCGAGTGTGCAGCAATAAAACACTTGGAGCGATCACAAAGAGACGGAGCACCCGGCAGCCTTTCTTTGGCTCCTTTCAGAGCAGCTGTGACTCGAATCATCCATTCATCCAGTTCATATTAGATAAGCTTATTTTCATCCTTTGAGTCTCCGCAGCAGAAAGCAGCTTGGCTTCTACACGTATGAGTCAGTGAGTTACGGCTGCTGCAATCCGGCTCTGTTAAACTACAGCTGTAAAAAGCATCAGAGTTCATCAGGTGCACAATGGAGTTTCCTGCAGTTGTGAATTTGTCATTACAGCAGAACGGAAATATGTGAAGAATGTTGGCTGTTTGGCAACAGAGGTGCTTTTCACTTCGTCCAGAATGAAACACCCAGTGAAACTATTTCATTCTTTGTGGAGGAGTCACTCCAGTGAATTCAGTCAGAGCTGACCTATATAAAATATCCACGGACTCTCGCTTCTTACACCGTTTTACCTAAAAAAAGAGCACCGCTGATATTTAGAGACTGAGAAAGGAATCATTTAAGAAAAGGCGAGCGGGGCGGTGTGAGTCTCTGCTGCTGCCTATAAATAACCATGAAAACATACTATCTCAGACATCCCATTACTGGGTCACCGGGTGCAGAATGTGGAGCAGGTCTTGTGAGATCAGTCTGTCAACACTGACGACAGCAGCACTCAAGTTTTTATCTCCTGAACACCGACGTTCTGCATTGTGCATTCCAAGCGGCTGACAGAATCCTGTGCTGGAAGCGGAAAGGTCAAAGATTCTTGAAAACTAAAAAACACTCTATGAGGTGTGTAAAACATGAATGCTGTAAAAGTAAGTTGGCCTGGGCACTGGAAACATGGTCGGTAAGCAATTAATCAATACGTCTCTGTGATGCTGGAGCCGATCCAAGCTGTCAATGGGTGAACGGCCACTTCATCGCAGGTAAGACACACAATCAAGCAATCTAGAGTAACTAATTAACCTGGCATGCTTTTGGAGGAAAGAAATCATGCACAAAGAAATCATGCAAAATGCCGCAGGAATCCAACCACAGAACTTCTCAGTGCGAACCGCTGTATCACTATGGCACCTGTGTCAATCGAATGTTCAGAGAAAAAGGCTCAGCCGTCCCATTGCTACATAATGGAAAACAATTCACTGCAGCTGCAATGTGGATCATGTGTCGTCCCGTTTTCAGCGCTGCTGCCCGGAGCTCCTTCATGCTCGTGTGGCTCCCTGTCGTCTCTCAGGTACAAAATGGTGTTAGGATGTGAGAAGATGCAGGATTAGCTGGTTAGCAAGGATAGCATGATTTCCATTCAAAGCCAACTGACCAAAACTACTCCTACATGATTAAACGGTTCATTATTTATCCAGGTAGTAGTTCGACTACACCACAATGATAGTTGTTGTTAAAAAGCCCAACACTTAAGTGGCTGAATGCAGTCAATCGGTGAAAGTCAACTTGTGTCGTCATTCTAGACGTTCTCACAAACCACAAAACGACTTGTTACTGCTGTAACAAATGTTCTCATCTCCTACGAAAAGCTGTTAAATGTGTTTGACGCAACGGGGGAAAACAACAAACCCATAGTAAAGTCCATTCATAACATGAAAGGTTGCAGGGTGTGTGTGTGTGTGTGTGTGTGTGTGTGTGTTGAAAAGAATCACACAACAGATTAGTGCCCCAGTGAACTCCAGATGGCCCCTGGCCAGAGGTCAAAGGTCACAGTCAGAGAACCAGGAGGTGCAGGCAGGCGTACCGAGGTCAAACTCACTGATGACCACATACAATTTGCTGCCTGTATCTTTCCATCCTTAGTTTCTTTGTATATGTAATAGAAAATACACATGTTGAGAATCAGGTCATAAATTACAGTGCTTAAGTAATAGTACGATTAGTCATCGTCTCCCAACACACTTTGATGTATTCATCCTCCACACTACCCATCAACATTTCTGTTTTGTTGTGCTGAATCACACCGTGAGAATAAATTAACATAATTTTCAGAAGATTTACGCAAATGATAAACCTCTCAGGAGGAAATAAAATAAACAAATAGATGCGTTTTATTAAATGAGGTCTCTTAAGCTACAGTTAACTACAGAAAACAAGTGGTTTTCAACTACAGTATTTAAAAAAATACATTTTTTAAAACTACATGTGATATAAAATTATATAATATTACATTATATTAATCCATACTCACTGGAAACTGCTTGCGCTTTCGTCCCAGCTTGCCAACTTTAAAAGAGGCACTACTTTTCGCCGCCATCTCCTCAGTCATCAGGTCCATGTCCAGTATTGTGCGCTCACCCTGAAAAAAACAACACAGTGTTCAAGTTGTACAAAGTCAAATGAGAATGTTGTGAGTGGACAGGGACAATTGTAGACGGCACATCTTTACACTCAAACCACATCAAAACACTGAAATATTTCCTCTGACAGCAGATCCTCCAGTGTCTGACTGAGACGGAAACAGGCACAAACTCAGAGACAGGTTCCTTTGACCTAGACTGAAGTGAAAGCTCTGCGGACACGCCGCTGACCCTCCACAGACAATCCCCTCTTGACATCATTACAAAGATGTGGAGTGGCCCCCACCTTCCTCCGAAAGCCCTTTGATTAATAAAAACTGATGAACAAAGCCTCCGAGTGCCCCTGGAGCTGATGGGAAAAAGATGATCCTAATGTAGATGCTCTGAGTCGCTATCATGGCTGAATAGAGCCACCAGCACCAGGGTGAATGAGTGAGACTGCAGGGCCGGATCCTGACAGCTGCTGCGATGGGGCGCCGTGATTGAATTCCCTCAGTATTGAACGTGAGATTCCCTCAGAGATAAATGGCACTGGGGGCCATTCTGCAACCAAACGCCTCTGCTGACGCCTCTGTTAAGTTCTTTTACTCATTTTAAACGTCGGCAGATGAGGGAACAGGTTTACCATCAAACACAGGAAAAACGACCATGATGAAAGTCGCTCAGGGACAAATTGGGTTTGTGGGTTTCAGGGGCGGCTTGGTTGTCTCCAGTTTAGCGGCATCGTAAGAATTTCAGGAGTTGTGACAAATGTGAACAAACTAGTCAACAGGCGGTTGAATCACACAGTAACCTCATTCTCTTTGTTTCTGTGCTTTTTCTATGTTTAAACACAACAAAATAAGCGTGCATGGTTGTCCAGTCGTGGTTAGGAGCAGATTGACACAAGTAATTTCTGCAATAAATGAGTTTCATGTCCTGCAAGTGTGACATTTTCTTCTTCACCCAAAACAAAAAATGGCTCAGCGTGATGCAGATTTGTTCCAATAACCAATAATTACTGAGTACCTCAGTAAATACAGGCTGATGTTTCAGACTGACAAAGAAGTATTAGCGCCCTGTGTTGATACTGATTAAAATTAACAGACAAGAAGGTGTGAAATGTAGAGACATCCTGTAATAAACCTCATTAGAGCTGACCTATAACCTAATAAAAGGTTATTTTTAATTCAATTAGATGTCGTGTTTTGCAGATTCCATTGTGATCACTAATGGAGCGGCTGGTGCTTCCTTTTCTCTTCAGCAGGGGCAGCAGAATTTGCATAGGTAATCGCACGTTTGGAGTGCAGCCTGGTGTGCAGCCTCATTTGGGAGCCACTTACATGGATGACTCACATTCGCCGGTGCCTGGCTATCTCTGCATGAACAGCCGACAACGCTCATCCCACTCCCGGCCGACAGCGCCGATGCACAGAACGAAGATAACACGTTTTCACACACCTTACCATTTTTTGGAAGGCAAAAAAAAAAAAAAGCTTTCTTGTTGCCTGGAGTGAACCCTATACCACTGTCAATACCTCTGCACTATTTTTGTCTGAGTAGCCGGTTATTTAAGGCAAAGCCTGTTGCCAGGCAACAAGACTAAGGGCAGCACTGTGTGAAGGGAACATAGAGGAAGAGGACATATTCCCCCCCCTCCCCAGTAAAAGAGCCATTCCAGCTCCAGCTCAACCACCCGCCAGCCAACGCCCACGTCACCAACCACCATTACAACGGCACATATCACATGGCACAGCTGCAGCGGCGTCCGGAAGCCGTTCCCTGTCTATGGCATCAGTGATGCTGCGGCGGCACGCAGTCTGTCATAATGAGCCTGTCTGCATCACCAAAGGTGACACGGCCCCTCCACGTGTAGTCAGGAGTCTTCTGCAGGAATTAAAATTTCCTGGGTGGATTACAGACATGAATTATCATTAGCTTGACTGTTTGATTCACTCTGTTCACACAACAGAACCTTGGTATCTGGCTTTGAATGCAGCATTTATCTTATTTCAAGGTTTTATGCATAGGAAATATTCTTTCTTCACACAAAAAAGCTGTATATACACATCAGCTGTATATATTCCTGGCATGTTCTGCAGCACAAATGACCTCAGGCTAAATATTTTCCCTCAGCTGAGGCTGCATTGACGAGCCTCTCACACTGTTCCCTTTCTTAAGACTGCACAGCAGATACCGTCCAAATACACCAGCTCTTCACTTTCAGATCATCATCCAGCACCGTTATTGTCAATCAGCTTCTTGGAAAGGATGAGTGACAGACAAAGAGAACGCCCTAACAGATGTGGACAGCGAATAATTCAAAGTAAATTGAATCCACACAGTCAAATCAATGTGAGGACGTTTGCTGAGAAATAAACTCTGTATGAAGAAATATGACTAAATGGATCATTAGAATGATAAACTGCATGCTGGGGCTTCCTCCTAATTGGATGTTTCAAGACTTTAAAGTATCATGTCACAAAAAAATGTGTCTCAATCTGTCTTCCATCACTATCATCATCATCATTAGGTCCACAAATTATTTCAATTTCAAGAGACAGGTCCGGACCCCTTCAAATTATCTGAGGAAAATTGTTTCTAAGGACCTTCAAGTGACACATAAGGGAATACTTAAGTAGTTCAGGGCATCAAAGCGTTTCCCCTTAGACCATCTGAAGGGAAACCTTATGCCGAGCCTTATTTTTCTTATTACGCATCCTTAGAATACAATTCTGAGGCGGAGACTAAGAAACAACGTCTGTGAAGTAAAATAAAGTTACAAACAGGGTTTCCCAGGTGAGTCTTACCACTCTGTTGGCAGGTGAATCGGCGTAGTCGGCACCTTTGAATGCAGCGGTGTTGGTGACAGTGTTGGACGGCATCATTGAGCGTAGAGTTGGTCTGATGACGAGGTGACGTGGATGAGTTTCAAATGCAACACAAGGGAATGTGGAAAAAAAAATAACAAAAATAAGATGAGCCCTCTTCTCTTCTCTTCTCTTCGTTCTCCTACAAAAGAGCAAACACGATGAATACGTGCAGAGTGTGTTTCATGCTGCATTGCTGATAGTGGCGTTTCCTTCTTTTCTGTCATTACCAGAACATTCTGAGTATCAGCTTGCTCTTTGTTGAGTGTCGTCACATATAGGAGGCTGTAAGGATCCTGTATGGCTGCTATAGGGCCTGGTCTTTTTTTACACTACACTCCAACATTCAGACCATTATCAGTGGTAAAGTCACTCTCATAGTTAACAGGATGTTCTCCACATCATTCACACATCAGCAGGGGATGATGTTTTAATATTGTTATCGGTGTCATCTGATTTGAAATGCATGAAAGTGCAATAAATGACCGTGATAGGCTGTTTCATGAGTCATTAGTGCAGCTGTAAAATAGTTTTGCAGGGTTTTTTTGCAGCAGGGGAAGTGACCCGGGGGGCTGAGACTCTTTTACAGGCCACAGCCACCAGCGTTTATTAGTTTTTAACGAGGCCGCTGCTTTTTTTTAAAGAGTCCCGATCCTGGTTGTCTGCTCTATAATCGGTTCAAGTTCAAGTGCACATCACGATGTCCAATCAGCACATCTGCAAAGAGCGACAACCCCACACCACCACAACCACCACCACCCCCGTCACCCCCTCCCTCCCTCCCCAGCACCGTCTCCACCGACCGCCTTCCGCTCTCCCTCCGTTTTGTTCCCATCAAGGTTACCGCTTCTGCTGCACATTCAACGGACTCAAACGCGCGAATCGCCGCTGTGTGTTCATTACCCGCTTCTGCCAAGTCCCAGGCCTGACCCTTTCCGTATCGAGCTCCCGGAGCCTCCTTCCTCTTCTCTCCCCGTCCTCCACCTCCCCGGCCGGTCACAGCTCCTCCAGATGCGCCGCTCTCACTGCAGGGGCCTGCGGGCTGCGCGCCGGCCGCCACCGGGTCCTAAAGCCCGCCCGCTCATAGTATGGAGCACAGGCTTGTGGACTGTTGATCTGGCTCACACGTCCACTTCCTCTCTATGTGCAAAAATCAAGTCACAAATATTTCAGATACAGGAAGGAGCATACTATTTCATTCATTCTTTCATCTTCTTGGAAAATACAAATTTCAAACCATAGAGAGCGTTTTTAATTTCAAATTTGTTGTGACAAGCTAATGAAGCTGTCATATAGGGTTTCTTGACAGTTTAGGACATATGCCATTTTCACAAAATTCATTCAAACGTGTGTGTGTGTGTGTGTGTGTGTGTGTGTGTGTGTGAGAGAGAGAGTCTTACTCAAGGACACCTTGACACACAGTTTTCCTATAACTCATCCTTCACTTTTACACTTTCTTCAGTACATTTCCTGGTCAGAGGTCCAGAGAAAGCCCCCGGAGCTAGTTGACGCAGCTCCCAATCACTAGTCATTTTTTCTGGTATAAAAAGTGAGATAAGGAGGAAATTGAACGTAAATCAGAATGGTAAGAATGCTATTTTGTACTTAGATACTCTAATTCCATCTGGTAACAGGGAAGGAATAACAGAAATAATCTTGCAACTGCTGAGTGCACTGTACTCCTTACATACCCAGATGAATGTGGGAGTATGAATCTCAGTATGAATCTCAGATTTCTCCATCAACCACCATATGGATTTTCATTTCCTAGAGTGCAGTAGGAATGAAATGTGGAATCTTTTATCACATTGCTTACATTAACCCAACAGCAGCATCCCACCAGACACATACACAGGGATACATGTCCCTCTGTGGGTGGACTGGCGGCTCCAGGGGAAAGAGAGGGCAGAGGGAACGTATGCGACTCAGTCGGATGTGGTTTACTGATGTGGAAGCACCGCTGTCTCCTCTCAGAGTCATTGGCGCTGGTTCATCTGAGGACAGCAGCCGAGGCAGCGGGCAGATGCCACATGACTTGCAGGAGAGAGCAGCCTGCTGCCGGTTTGAGGAAACATTTCTTCTCAGAAACCCACAGAGGAGGATGTTGACATTTTATAGTGTTGACATGAAGTCATCATTACACAGTCTACATCAGCAGAGGCTATAACAATAAGGAAAGAAGTGAAACGTGGAAAATTAAATCAACTTTAAGGGGCCTGAACGGCCCCAGAGACTATGTATGTATAAATCAGTGTGTAGCATTTGGCATTAAATTATACACTTAATTCTGTACACATCTTAACGACGGGTGCACATGAAGAAGAATGTTCTTTTGCAGATGTTACACCAACTGGGGTCAAGATGAAAACACAATGCTCACTCACAGCGCACCCCTGACATTACAGTACACATTGTAATTGTGACTGATCCCATCCGTCAGCGTGGACAACGCTGGTTTGTTGTTGATTCAGATTTGCCCAAGAAGCAGGAAAGGGCAGTGTACGGCAGTTCCTGAGGAAGTGTTGCACACAGCTTGAAGAAGACAATAAACGGGGAAGTTGTGAGTACACACGAGTGAAGTACTTATATTTGAAGCAGAATGTGTATGTGTACTAATACACATGTGTACATTTCAGGCGGTACTGTCGTTTTTCGTCTTGTCCAAACTGGCCAGAAACAATGTGAAACATAGAACAACCATTTCAATGTGCACATTTTTAACATTAAATGAAGTTGTAATACTAATTTCTCATTGCAGTAAAGTAAAATTGCTGTATTTCCATTTTCCTGGTTAAACGCTGAATATATAAATATATTTGCATACAGAACTTAAGACACAAATGCAGCAGACATCACCTACTAAAGCTTGACGAGTGATAATAAAAATCCTGAAATCATGAAGCAATATTTTAAATCTTTTTAATATATCTCACATTAGATTTTTATTTACAAAAGACAGTGGCTTTGTGACAGAAAACTATGTTTGTTTGTTTTTAAATGAGAAACGAATGTGTACCACAAGCATACAGAACACGTACATTGATAAATAACATGGTGGGCGATGGACGTCCTCTTTGCGCATCGTCTGCAGACCAACGGACCACTGAGTGTGCAGCCCAGTGACCTGCTGTGTTTCAACTGCATGACTCCCGAGTTTGGTGGGATCAGGTAGAATCACCTGCGCGACGGAACTAAAACGACATCAGTGACTGACTATCTGTAGATCTGGAATGTTTTTACTATCTTGTGAATATCTTCAGGCATTCAGTGAATAAACGATGAACGACAACGACATATTAACGCAGATCTACTTTGACTCACGCCTGTAATTCGTTTGACACATATCTGCAAACAGTTTGGCACAAATGTAAAGGCTGAGCGTACGTTTCCCCAGAATACAAGAAATAAATCAAATGTCTACACAGTCACAGACTACAACTCCGACAAAAAGGCGTTGATCGATAATCTTTACCGCTGAATGATCACTTTGTACAGCACTTTACAAAACAGCTACAGGCACAAACTGAAAGAAGAGAAAGGAAGTTGAGACGCTGCATTCCTACATCGCCACAATAAAGGGGACGTCTGTAACTCTTTACATTTTTACCCAAACATTTCAATAAGTATCCTTCTTTCCTTCCAGACTGAATTGTGATGACAGTAGTTCACATATTTTCATACCTGTTGCTATTTGTCAAATATTTGTTCAAGAGTGCAAGTGAATCTTCTTTTTTCATGACAACTCATGACAATGATTTCATCCATTAACATCGTAAACGAGAATAATTAAGAACAATCGTGACGTGACAGACGAGAACAACATACAGAACAACAGACGGAAGTCCTTTTTTTCTTGACACACTGTAACATATTCTTGAAACCGTAACATATTTCACATCAATGAAAAAAAGTGACACAAATTAGATCGTGGACACCTGTTTTGTGACTGACAGGTGCCATATTTTTGCTTGCAATGTATGAAACTGGTGAGTGATATATTCATACATGTTGTGAGGCTATAGTGAAAAAAGCCCTGGAATCCCTCAAAGAGCCGCTTGAGAACCACTGGCTTACGGGATAAAACTGACAGTAGGAAATGTGAAAACACTCACCGACATTTGCCCTGAAGGACACTGAACCAGATGAAGTCTGACAGAAGTCTCATTGAAAATAAAACTCCTGCCTGGCCGGCAACTAAAATCCTCTCTTGGAAAAAGGCAAAAACACAACAAAACACAAAACACACAAAGACAAACTATATTCAACATGCTTCACCAAATATCATCCACATTCTACACTCAACTTTTAATCACCAGAAGCTTTTCAACGTTTTTCCCCAAAATGAAATCAATTCATATTCCTGAAATGAGAGTAAACATGTTTCAAAAAAATAAAGTAAAACCCTTATTTATCAGTAACCTTTAACCTCTCTGCCACATTTGATCTAGATTAGCTTTGCAGTCCCTGAGCACCTCCCTACATTGCACATAAACATTTTCTAAATAACATCATTCATTAAATAATTCTATTTAATTTGAGTATTTCCTATTCACACACTATCACCTCGTATCATCGCATCAGCGCTCACAGCCGAACATACCAGAAAGTTTATTGTGTATAATTGTGTATAATATAGAGTGTATAATTCTATTTTCAGGTAAACGTCTTTAAAGTTTCATATTTGAATTCTGCCTGAAATGAGGAGAAATCTGCAGCATTTTCCTCATGTCAGAATCAACAAACACAGGATTTTCATTAAACCTGCTTTCTGGAACCGGCCCCTGATGTGCTTCCCCATGCTAAACAATAGATTGGGGGCTGACAGCCAGCTGCAGTGAGTGCTACACAGCCTTTACGACGCTGTTCAATTTTCATTTGGAAGGAAAAACAAAAGAACGTCCAATAAAAACTCAGTGCTCTGATTTGCGAGGGTGGTTTGCCGAGCACCCAGTAGCAGCAGTAGAGTGTGTGACTCAGTTAGTGTGTCTACATACACATTATATCTGAAAACATACAGTCAGTGTCACAACTGAATGTGGGACAGACACACACATCGCCATCGAAACCGAAATTGTGGGATATACCTATTAGCTTACTTGCTTAGAGTAATTGATGCTAATGTCATGGATTATCATGCCAGCGTTGCATCCTGATCTATTTCCCCTATTTCTGTGGAATTATTTATGATAATTATTACATTATGTAGCCACAAATATCCCATAATCCAATGCATTAGAGCGTCAACACTGTGACAGAGAATGCCGGATGAGAGCAGCACTGATGTAACATCAGTAATGTTTACGTCTTAATTTCACCCTGCTTGTTGTCATCATTTTAATCACGTTGCATCATTTTTTACTGTATTTGGTTCCTATGGTTACCTGCCTCCAACCAGCAAGGAGGCTCTCTGGAGGCAAAATGAAGTTGAAAGACACCCACTACTACGTATTTACATAAAAATCTGCTGAACGGTTGTTTACGTTTTGAGTGTGTAGTGCATAGTGTGCGATTTCCAACACAGCAACATTCAGCGAGCACTGTTGTCGGAACCGGATGAATAGAGTAATAAATCTATATTTCCAAAATGATAAACTATTTCTTGAACTGACACAGTAACATATCCTTGTTTCACACACATCAGAATATGGATGTGTGAGTAAACACACTCTGAGGCGGGATATCAACACTGGCTGTCAGCAGCAACCCACAAAGGGACGACGTTGTTGGGTACAGTACCGAAAACCGGGCCTGAGTGCAATTTCATGCAAAAAATTAAATAAAAAAAAATCAATCATACAAAAGCAATGACAGGGAACATGTGACAAGAGGTCGGGGTGTTCCCATGGTCATGTGTTTACAGTAGTTTATATACAGAACGATCTGCTGCAGTGGAGCAGCTGGGGGCGATAGCGCAGCAAGCCATTCTCAGCAGTCATGGGGGAAATTATCGGGTAATTACAGCACTTTTTCTTTACAGGACAACATACACACTCGCTAATTGGACACTTCTTGCTACCTGCAAGGTGTCAAGAAACATTTTTTTCACATAGTGAAATCCTGTTAGATTACAGCATGCATTACTCTACGTGCTAATGCCGGGGGGTTGTTGTTGTTGTTACTGATTGTTCCCAGTTGATGACTGTTTTGTCCTGAAGGATGTTCAGGTGTTCTCTTCCCCTCAGTGCTTCTGAACTCTTATTGTGCCTGAATAAACACATAAAAGCAGACTTAGAACACCTGAAAGATCTGGTTGTATGAATTTGTTAAAAATACATAAATAAATAATGGCTTTGCCTTTATTAGTGCATGAAAATTTGCACTGGTTCTTTGAAAAAAAAACAAATAACCAAAGAGGCCATGCATGCAAAATGTAATTAAAAATCATGAACAACAACAACAACAATAATAACAATGCCCTTGTTTTCACAAGTTCATTGGGAAGATAGGAGTGGCTGTGGTTACAGTTTATTAGTTTATCTAATTTCACGTTAACGGGTTTTGAGAGAATTGTACACACAATCATAAATTAGTCACATTTTCTTCAGGTAACAAGATAATTAACACATTTTGTTGGAAAAATTACTGATATAATAATTAATATTTATTTATGAATGTATTTAACTAAAATCATCCAAACCACAACCCCTGTTGGCTTCCATAACAGCTTATTTATGAATAATATCAGATTAATTATTATTCCTACTTTTTGCAGTTCATTCTGCTTCAGCTGAAAAAAGAAAAAGAAAAATCATATCTTTATGATGAAGAAAAGCAACATCTGTGTTTGAACGGCAAAAATATGTGGCATGACTATAACGTGTATAGTCATACTGGCTTAGTGTCAGCATGCTGTTAACAACCGGTCCGCTTAGACTCACCTCTGTCACCGCCATTCCTCATGTTAGTGTCGTCGTCCTCTCCTCTGTCATCTACTGTAAAATAGAACCCAGTATGTCAGCGAGGGAGCTCAAGGTCATCAGCGAAAATGACAAACTGACATACGGAACAAACCATGCCTCTTTTCTCATGAACTAACCTGAGTGGAGCTCTTTCACCAGCGATGACATGGTGTTTGTGATTGAATCAGCAGCAACTAAAAGATCATTCCGAAGGTTCCTAGGTACACCTGAGGGGGGTTCAGAAACACATCATCCAGTAGGTACGGCAATGGTAGAGAACTCACACTGTGTAGAATGACTGCTGTTGGTCGTAGACTCACCCTGAGCGAAGGCCTCCAGCACATCCCCTCCAACCCCTGCCAGACAGTCTTGCGGTGTGTGCGTTGGGGTGGACCCAGCTGAGGTGGAGCGTATGGGCATGGGCATGGAGCAACCGGCACCGTGACTGGGGGAAGAATGGGGGGAGCCTCCAGACTGGGACTGCAACATACAGCAATTACTGTGTCATCAGCAAATGATCTAACTGTGACAGTCTGTCAACATGCAGGTTTAGAAATGTAGACATGTGAAAAGGAATTACATCTCCTATATGTGGTGTCATCCATGCAACACATTTTACATATCTACACTGCCTTGGTGCAGGTTTACAGCTCGGCTCAGTCATTTTAATGAGTGTGACCCTTTTTTTACCAGTTTTTGAAACATTAATCAGGAAATGTGTTTTCATAAGCATGAAGCAGAATAATGAGCCACATTTCTCATCTACAGATGTGAAACTGTGACAAAGAGGCCAAAGTGACTAACATGGTGTATTTGTTAATTTTTCTTCACCAAACATAGAATTTGGACTTCAGACGCAGAGAACTCCAGTTAATCTTTACATCAACACGGACACTTAGGGAGGAGATGGCCGAACTGCAGTCACAGATTGCTAATTTAAGATGACATGAAGCTTTTAGTTGTAAAGGTGACTTTTATTAGCAGTCACAGACACAGATGTGTCAGAAAGAACGAGATCCGTAAATGGAGAAGAAACACAAACAACAATTCCATATCAAGGAAACCTTGTGATCTATACTGGCTGCCTTCAGTTTATATACTGCACCTTTACTGCACCTTTTCTGCACCGAGGGGGTAATTGAAACCATGTGTGGGTGAACAGCCCGGACCTGTGCTGAGTTGGGGGCTATGTCTCACTGAGAAAGGATCACTGTGTGTCCCTGGGACCGCTGCAGGCCCGGGACGGTGGCTTGGAGCCAGGCAGCAGATGGCCAGCCAGACTGCAGCCACATTAGAAGGGAGGTTGTTAGCAGTGATGAAAGGAACAGGTCCCTGACATTTGGGCTGAGAAAAACACAGTTCTGTCAACTCGTTTGAACCTGTGCAACCTGCTTGTAAAGATGGTGTCACAGTCTGTGATTGGAGCACTCTAATGGTGGCAGCAAAGATCTGCTGGTGCAGCCTGGATTGGATCTTATCCTTTTTCCTAACATCCACCTTAAAATCAATTATAAATACATCTGTGTGCTTCAAGAATTGAGACAGATATTATATGAACCAAAATTAAGGGAAACTTACAGCCTGCTTCTGCTCCTCATCCTACACACCAGCAAAGGTAAGCAGTAAGCAAGAAAGAGAGAGAAAAAAAGAAAAGAAAATTGCATCCTATATTCACACACGCTGAAATCTCATGCCACATTTCATTTAATACTGTAATATAAATCTGGAGCAAATTAGGATGTTGTAAACAACAGTCCTGGTAGGCCAGGGTACATTGATTTATACATATCCAGGTCTGTCTGTCCAGGAAGATCATTCTACCTTCAGCAGCCTCATGAGTCCCTCCAACTGCACCATCAGCTCCCGTCTGCTCTCCTGCAGCGCTGACATGCGTCTCTCCAGCTCGTCCTTCCTGTGTCTGCGAAAGAAGAGACAAACCATTCTATCACCAGGCTAACTGTGTTTTTTTAAACACGTTTTGTATGCTCACACATTAGCTGCAAATGCATCTAGACTCTCAGAAGGAAAGTCAAAATAGAAACTACTAAATGTTTTAATTCATATATGGTCACTGATTTGTCTCAAGGTTCCTATAGATGGTGGATGATTTCTCCTTTATTTTATTGCAAGTTAAAAATGCAGTCTTGCAAACATGACAATGACATCAACGTGCAATGAACACCCACCCCAAAAATACACCCAATAAAAACCCTGTAAGTCGCCATGTTTTCACTGAGGCCTTTCATCGCCCCCTCATGTTCTGAGGGTGTATTGCATTTACAAACAACTGCTGCAATCACTCATTGCAGTGGTTCCCTTAGTGGAATCCAGGAACCCACCAGACATCTGTTGAGGGGTTCCAGGAAAAAGGGAATTTATTTCACTATAATTACACACAAGTGACGAGACAAAATGTATGACTATTGTGGTTTCATGTGTGCACAATATAAAAATGCCTAAAAGCAAAAATCCTGGAACAAATCTCATCAAAAAACATCTCTGCTCTGCTTTAATACCTAAGCTGGATAAAAATATCTAAGCGTAACAGCTGTGACAAAACCACTCAGTACCATCCTGGTGGGAAGTGTGAATCACATTATTCAGCAAGCTAGATGAAGCATCTAAAATCATTCAAATTACAACAAAGGAAATAGCAGCTGGAGAGCATGTTATGATCCAGTGACATAAACCAATTCATGCTGCTGTTTGTACATGTAAGTACTGTGTGGGTCGTGACAGAATTATGTAATTTTTTCATCTTTCACACTTTATGTGATGCAAATCGTACATAACAAACACACATCTGAAAACATTAACAAAGTAGAAAAATCCAGAATGATCATTATTCACACTTGACAGGTGCTGTTCCTCCTCATAGGGTGGGATGCCGTTTTTTTAATGGCCTTTACTGGAGCGGATACCTGAGAAGGCGCAGCTCAGTCAGGAGCGTGGGGTTCTGCTGGGCCTTTTCTGGTGTTGGCTGAGAGGCCTGTTCATGCTCCAAACGCAGCCTTTGGATCTCCTGGAGGATCTCTCTGAGGAGGTCAGTTCATCCCAGAGACAGAACAGAGATTCAGGAAGTGAAGGGAGAAAAAACACAATCTAGTCAAGACGTGTGCAGGTGAATGTCAATGGTTTATGACGATTGTCTTTGATAAATCTGAATTAGTATCTAAATTATATACATTTATATTATTTCAGTTAACTCGATGATTTGTTTGTAATTCTCTCCTCTAATCTTTGTACCTGTTTTTGTTCTCCAGCTCGGCAATCAGCTGCCTCTGTTGCTTATTGGCATCAAAGTTGAAACTCAAATCTGTTGGAGGACATTGTTGCTGAAAAACAAAAGGTTAATAGATTGGCATTAACAAGATGGACCTTCTGATCACGCTGCTTTTGACAAACAGGAAGTCATTTTGACGCAGCAGATTTCATCACATCACATCAAGCTTCTTCATTTCCTTAAACGCCAGTCGCAATCAGGCTTGTATGTAGTATTGACCAATTATATTTGAGCAAGATTTGTAGATGACAGACCCCTTACAACCGCAGCGTCAATGCATTCACATGGATCACTGGATCTCACATTGAAGAAAGTAACTACAACCAGCAAACAGACCAATACGTCTCGTGAATGTCCTGAAAATTTGTCTGATGACGTGGGACGCATTGATCGCCAAGAGTCGGTGACAGTGCACATATTAAGATCAGCTCAGGAGTTCACTGGAGTTCACACAAAGTGTCGGTGCTGATCTGTTTCTCCAAATGTTAGTAATGCTTTGCAGCACACAGTACCCGTCTGGCTAGCTACAGTTGCTCACAAACCCTAAGAATCTGATACCTCCACCAGCAGACAGCTAGGCTGGTTTTCGTCAAAGACTAGATGGAACCGGAATGACTGTCTCCTCATAAAAGTAATCTTAAAATCTGCCAATCATTATCTCTAAAGCTCATGAAGAAGTTATGTTTCGTTAAGTTAAGAGGTTAAGAAGCTAAGTTTATTATATGCCTGTTGCGAAGGAGAGGCAGACATGCTAGCAATTGCCTTTCTCTTAATGCTACGCTAAGCTAACCAGATGCTAACTGTTGCTTTCTATTGATTGAGAGCATTTGAATCCTCTTATCGAACTCGAGGCAAGAATAAGTACATCTTACTCCAAGTATTTAAAGGACAAGATATAAACGTGGTGTCGTTAAACATTAACATGTAGTTTGATTTGAGGTGATTTTATGTCATTGTAAGTTAGAAATGGACGTTAACTGAGTGCAAAGACATGGCGACCTGAGAGCCACTCACTGTGGAGTTCCCTGCCTCGGCTGCCAAGCGGGCGGCGTAGCGAGCGATGAGACGGTGCTCTTCATCCAGCCGACTGGGACTCTCCAAGACACTGCACATAATCAAAGGCGGAGAGAGAGTCATCATGAACGATACAATGGCACTGACTCTTACATCATTTTACCCACATGATTATGTAAAAGGATTTGCATGACATAAAAACTGATGTGACCTTAATATGCGACACTTGGCTCCAGTGCTGACGTGCAGTCTGAGATAATTGGTCCTAACAATGACTTTGTGACTGTGCCAGTGCCCATTGAGGCCATTTCATTACTGACTGGAAATGTCAAGCAGGCATGAAACTTTAAATGATCATGGGTGTCGGCATATGGTGTGGACAGATGACAGGACATATGCTGTCCTTTCTCGACAGGCGGCTTGCAGCGAGGAGTGAAGGAGAGCTGGAATGGGACAGAGCTTTCAGCCTTCCAACGCCACGACCATCCAAGTCTGATGTGAGTGACCAGTCAAGCTTCAGACCCACTGCATCACTGCAAACCGCTGATAAACGCTCAAAGAGGCAAAAAACACCAAAAACAGCTGCTAATTTGAATAACTTTGGCATCTTTGGCTGCGACATGTCTTATATTTTTAAATATTAATTGATCTGCACCAGAAAATACCAACATGTCAAAGCACACAGGGGTGAATTTTCTTTCTTGACGTGTTGTTGGATGAATCGCTCTTAATAATTTACTACAGACGGAGCCAGAGCTCTTTTGACGGATTAAACAAAATACATTAATACACATTCAGAGGATGCTGAGGTTGGCACAAAAAGTCGAGTGCAGACCCAATTGGATTCTTCGATCTTTTTTCCTCTGTCTTTGCGTCTACGAGCTCTTGCGAATGTTTCATCTGTGAGTTTCCTGGCACCGGAAGATGTTCCGTAACAGGTTTTTGGATGCAGATTTGTAAGCTGCCTTCAAGCTGTCCTCAACCGGCATCTCTCTCAGTTACTCCAAACACACAATATCCACCACCAATGGGGTTATTTTGCAAACAGATGATATATTTGAGTGAGCTTATGAAAAGGTCACAGCAGAGATGTGGCCGAGTCTCTTTTGCTTCTATTGAGTTTTAATGTTTACTGGCATTAAAATTCAGCAAGCACAACACAATGGTTCTCAAAACTGGACAAGCAGTAGGAGAACAATGGTTCTCCTACTGCTGGAGTTCAACACTAAACAGGTAGTAAATTGTCTTCGTCATGTCTGCGAGAGCAGGTGGGAGGGAGCAGACGCCATGTCAGCAGAGCAGACAGCAACAGACAGGAGACGGACGATCTGCGCACATCGAAAACAATTTTATCAGACAGTTACATACACTGAACGGATGTGTATGCAACCAAACCGAAGTGATGAGCAACAGCCACACAGACACTCAACAACTGATCTTATCGGTGGCTTGAATGCATTTCTGTGCAAAACATGGCAGCTTTGTGGTTGTTATGTCTCCCAAAGGAGACATAATCCTCCCGTTCACAACGTTCCACCCCAAAGCAGCTGTGACTCACGGAGCCAAATGTCAAAACAAAGGTTATCAGCCTATTTCATTCCTGCCACAGTGCAGCAAACCCCAGAGAGCATCACTTTCCATCTGTACACGCTACAGCGTCGTGAGCTCCTCCACTGACCTCCACAGGTCTGGAATGCTTTCAGCACCTTGGGTGTCCCCACCCCCGTCACATCCCTTCGATACTGTCCGTCCGTCCTCTGAGACGTCTCACATCATCATCTCAGCATGAAATTCAAACCATCGCTGATTCGCTGGATCTTTTTCCTCTAAAAAGAGGAATCGTTTGCCCTTTTGTCTAATGCCATGAATACACCTGAGAGTTCATTTTAATTACATGCAGTTGTGCGTTTGTCACATTTAATGCTCGGGTGTGTTTACCTTGTCAATAACATGTCTAGGTTTTGGTATAGACATTTCTATCAGTGCCTTTCTAGCTGCCTGGACTGTCTAGATCCGTCTCTGTGGATTTCAGTCATAATCCAGAACAGGTACATGCACAGTGCTATTCTTCTCTAACACTGAGCCCAGCTAATACTCAATGAGAAGCCCTGAGCTGTATGTACAAACTAATGCACTGATGTGATAAGAGATATACTGCAACTGCACAGACCTGCAGCACGGAGTGCAGATACAGGACTGCTCTTTCTGAGTGATCTCCTTTATCACATCATTCCCACAGTGAATCAACAATAACAGACAGCCTTTAACTGAGAGGGTTCACAATCAGAAGACAATTAGGCTGCTGTTTACTCACTGAAGCTCCAATTCTATCTTTATCTATTTGTCAAATCACCCTTCAAGTCGGAGTGCTTGCACGCTCTTCATTTCACTGCAACACATATACACTCACAAGGGTGTGCGAAATGTGAGTGAGGGGACAAATAACAAGTAATTGCTGCGCCATTATTCCCACTGATGAAAGGAATCTGTCTTTTCTAAGCACAGGAGGGAGTGGACAAGACATTTTGTGTAAATACATATTCACAAACGTGAGCTTTCACCGCACAAAAGAGCCTCAGCTTACCTTTTGGTAGGAGTAGGAGCCCCAGACATAAGCATTGTGTCGTTCATGTTGTTGGCCACTGGTTTCGGCTGACTAAAAGACAAGATCAGAGGTCTTTAATGCTACGCTGCAGGGGCCTGTGGCGCTTGTCACCAGGGAATGGAGTAGAGGACATTAATAGTCATGAATCAGCAACTTCAGTTGAATCCAACTGTTCAGAGGACGACATGAGGGGAGGCAGGAACATGATCATCTACTAACGTGTTGCAGAAATTGAGCAACAACGTACTTAAATCTAACTGGAAGAAATATGAAAAATTTGACACTGCGGGTGGGAATGTGTGCAGGCAAACAAAACGATGGGGTCCATTTGGCCGTGGACTCCGTGGCCCCAACCCCGCTCATCAGAACCCACTCCCCTGATGACACGGGTCTCATTAGCGGATCGCTCAGGTGTTCCCAGCTTCACACTTCACCTGGCAGACAACACAGGCAGCCGCTTTCCATCTTTGCATCTCTTCAAACCCAGCGCCTACTATCTCTGTAGTGATCAGCCCTGATTTATTTTAAGAACACATTATCACATAAAAGGCATAACACTGTGTCCTATCAGGTCTATTTGTCCAATCAGCATTTCCAAACCGAGAAAGACTATTAATATCCAGATTTTCAGAGAGAATACAGAGGCACTGAAAGTCATTTTTGTATGAGATTTATTCTGTGCACAGGAACCCAGAAATCGTGTTCCACTAAACACAGAAATCAGAGCAAAAGAAGAGATATTATTTCAATTACGTTCATTAGTTGCTCTGAAACAAACAACAAACATGTAGATTCTTGTTCAAGACACGCTGCAATTGTCTGTTGGTTGACACATCTGAATTCCTCCCAGGAGCAGATTCAAAACCACTGTCCAACGTGAGTGATGATGCATCAGCTTCTTCACATATTCACACAGCGGACAAGGCAAATGAGTAGTTTTCATGTCATAAGAAAGGATAGTAAAAAGAAAAACAACAGCAAGGTAAAATGTAAGTCTGATGCTCAGTAAGATGAAGCATCCAGACAGACTTCTTACCTCTGCGTGGAGAGAACGCACCTGCCTGGCTGGCGAAATACATCCAAGTGCTGCTGTTGCCAGATGCCTAATCTGCCCTCAACTGAGCAGGCGAGCATCTCAATGTACTACACTGCTGCTGTCTCCAAGGAAACTCGACCGTCACATGACTTCGTGACGACATTCTCTCTCTCTCTCTCTCTCTCTGGCTCTCATGCACTCTCTCTCCCCTCGCCGTCTCTCTCTGACGCTCTCAGCTCTGACTCCATCTTTTCACCTCTGTGAGGCATGAAGACACTGATGGAAAATGTAGGAAATGACTCCATCTCAAGTGGGGAATAAAAACACAGCTGTGGATGGTTACACATACAGTCAGCCAGCTGCTCCGCTTCTATAAATCATCATCACTTAGTTCTAAGGACAATATAACATGATAAAACACGTCAGCATTTATTGACTAAATTCACCCAGGCACGCTAACACGTGCACACCAGCTCCTGATGGCTGCTGAAGGATACACAGTCCAGTCAGTTGCCCGCCGTCTCAGAGGTCAAATGGGCTGGCGCAACATTTAGGCACAATGAGATCAAAGTCTGCAATGCGCCGAGCCTCGTGCTACCTGCGTGCAGCGAATGATAATTCACCCCCCCACACACACACACACACACACACTTCACCCCCCCTCTCTTTTTTGAGTGCTTGGCAGCGGTCAGGGGTACGAGGGAAAATGAAGTGCTCACATTCACATTATTTCTGACAAGCAAGGGTGCCTTCAATCATACCCACTCGGCTAAAAATAAGACCCAAACATGAAGCATCCTCCCTGCTGGCAACAGAATGCGCCTGTTTCCCCGTACAGCTGTCACTTCTTTGACCGTACAAACCGACACACAGACTGACATGCTTGTTCCATGAATTTAAATGTGATAAATACTGTATGAATCGGCCAGGAGAGAATGGAAGGTTGTCGAACGAAAAGGATTTAACTGACAAATCTGATGCTCCAGCGTGTTCTCCACATTAACTGTGTCTCTTTGGGCTGAAGGTGTGAAGCGGTATGGTATCCTTGATGAAAAGTTCCTGAGACAGACGGTGAACCAAAGCTGCAACTTCTCTTCGCAACACAAATCCCCAAGAATCTCTTCCCTCCAGTTCGAGCGGAGGCAGAAATTCACAGCTCAGCTTGCTCTGTTCGTCTTTGCTCTCGGATGCCAGTAAATATTTCAAAAACAGGATCAGAATAGCTACAGTTGTTGTCGAGGACGATGTGACAGGTTGGACAACTGGGAGACTCACGTCCATCCGATTTGGGACTTTGGATCAAACTCTCTAACCCGATTCTGCTATTATTAGTCACTCACAGGCGTTCACACACACCTGTGGATGTTGATGGATTTCTCCTGATTTACAACATGAAATAACATCTCTCCGCAGACATCATTCATCAGGGTCGACAGCTCACTGCTCAGGGTTTCTACGACCAGCAGTATATACTGTGTGTCCTTCTGTTATGTCTCATCAAAAACTGGAGCCTGTGCAGAATAAAACTGGAGCCTTGGCACTTTTCCTGTGAGGCAGGATTTCAGTAGCCTGCCCAGGAAATCAGCATGGGAATTGTTGGCAGATAATTACTGCATTCACCCACAATTTCTCTGAAATCGACCATTAACAAATGGGAAATACTCCATTAGTGCCAGTTCTCCCTTATGGCTAATGACTAGTTTGCCCACGAGGAGTTTCAAGTTCAGACTTCTACAGAAAAGTTCAACTTTCTGTAAATATCTGCTTTATCACCGCTTGCTAACTCAGCAGATTATCATTTCCATTTATCATTCACATGCATCGACATGTGACAAACGCTTTTTACAATGTTAAAGACATAATAAAATAAATTCTAAACTAATTATGAGATATCCACTGATTTATGAACGTATTCTTTCACACTGGAAGTCAATGGAAAGAAAAAATATATTGATTGCCACCTACTGCTAATGACTTCTCTTGTTAGCGGAGTGAAAAGGAGACATTTTCATTCATCCTTTAAACATTTCTATTCACCTGTAATTTTTAGACAACCCATCGAAAGGTCACCTACTGTTTCTCATCTTTACATATGTTGATCTTTACATGTAAACCATGACTATGTGGCAAATGGGCATGATTCTAACGACGAAATCATCACACCCTGTATATTCTCTTTAAGTGTTTCAAAATGATTTGCAGTTAACAGTTAAAAAAACACAAGCACATTAACGCATTCAACTACCTGAAGAACCAAAGTTAGAAAATCTTCTATGATCAAAGACAGACGGACAGACACAAACACTCACACACACAATGAAAAGTATAACAGAGTTTTACACAGTAAACATCAAATATAACCAACGGATTCGTGCAGGACAGGACTCTTATTCTCAGCCTCTCCCTTGTCAAAGCTAATCGACATCATAAAGAAAAATGGATCACCGCTTACAAACTGACATGTCAACAAAGTAGTTTGACTCAAAAATCGGACTTCTTAATCAATATCAATTTGCTTGTGTGATGTAATTTCATGCTACTCTTATAGCGTGCACGCTAATCAACCGCATCATTGCTCGGCTGCAGGAAAACATCCGGGTCGAGAGCTGACTCGCAACGTGATGAATTGTGGATTTCTGCAAACTTAAGCTTCATCTTAAATGCATGAGTTTGGGAACAGTGTGGACCAGAAAAAAATAAAACAACAAAATAAAAGTCGTGCCTGTGAAAGAACCCGAGAGTGAGAAGTGATTCAATGATGATGGTTTCTATCAGAACAGGAAATCACGTTGACGTCTTTACACCGTGTCTACTTTTCTCCCCCGATGATGTAGCTCCACTATCAATTACTCACTGACACTTGCCAGCAGCGGACACAGACAGCTCAGACTAATGTTCGTGACAGAAATACGAAGGAGGATTTTGTTATGAAATGATGCCATGAGGAATGTTGAAAGCGCAAATGAGAAAAGTTGAGTGATTTCCTCTGCTCTTGTGAACACTTTGAACACACAGAATCATAAATCACTTTCAATCTGTTATTAGATTTTGTCTTGGCGGAGGCCAAACCAGGCCGTTCCAGAGCAACAATGATGAGAAGGAAATGACATGACCTTAGCGATGGATAGATCCCAGGGGTGGAATTGAATATGGAAATTGTTCAGCTGAAATGTAGATGAGTGTGCAGGGTTTTAAGACAGCAGAAGAATATAATGCATTTTTTCAATAATGACTTCCTGGAGGCTGAAAGCATGTGAGATTTACACCATCGTCCCCGTTTCATTGCCAGTTGATTGATGAGGATGACTGCGCTGAACCTGTGTAGTATATCAACATTTCTGTTAGCGACTAATCAGACGCTTCACATCTCGGCAAGACGACTCGCTATCAGTCATGTGGCGATGGCGGATGGAAAGATGGAGGCAGTTACAGGACTGGAACATACTGATCATGAACACGGCCAGCTTGGGTTTGCTTTATTTATGACACAAACAGCGGTAACAAACGTTGTGAGGACGGGCTCTTACACTGTATGGGTGAGTTCCTGCGGCCTCTCAGCCTGCTCGGGGAACACAGGTTGTGGTGGGTCTCCGATGGGGACGCAGCCTTCAAGATTTACTGATTGCGTGGCTCAGCTTCTTGGCTGGAGACTTCTGCAAAGAGGACAAGGAGAGACTGTGTCAACTGTGCGTCCTGTCCACGTTGTGTCGGTAAAGTAGTTTGAAGCTGCCTCAGAAGTCGTTTACGTAACTGGCTCAGCAGTGTATTTACATGATCAAATGTGCGGATCAGTGAGCCATAGCACTGCTGCAGTTTTGGTGCTGTTACACAAACTGCCCTTCTGCCTGAAAACTGCAGTGTTGCTACTTTGACACACATAAACGTAGATGGATGCCATGAAAAATATTGCAAAACAAATCCATAAAAAATAATGCATTTTCAGTAGCTGTTAAGGTACAGGTGTATGTCACATGTGTATTTGGGGCCAGACCCTGATGACCTGCATTGAAAGATCATTGGTTCATAATAACCGGCACCGCATTCCTGGATAATCTGTGTAGATGAGAGGTGAGGTAAGGATTTTTAATTGATTTAATTGATAATTGATTATTATATCATAATAATCAAAAGATTTTTAATTGATTTAATTGATAATTGATTATTATATCATAATAATCAAAACTCAAAACTGACTGATCGTTGTGGTTTAAATTACTACACATCAACACGTTAAATCTCTGTTTAACTTAGATCTGTGTGTTTTCAGATTACCGCACTTATTATCAGTTTGCATGTTTTCTAATCCATTCTACATCACAATCAAAAAGTAATGCTAATAATCAGAACGGGGTAAACATCAAATATGTGAATCAATTTGAGAGAAAAGCAGAAAAGTGTAATAAATGAAAAAAAACTATTGTCCTGATATTAGTGATATAAGTAGTTGAATTATCAGACGTGGTGTCATTTGCTGCCCACTGCGATGTGAATTCGTCGGTGGTCAATTTCCTATGACTATAACTGAATGATTTTTAGTAAAAGTAATGATCAAGCTTTGGAGAAATGCTGCAACACGTTCTGTTCAGTCACTAGAAAAGGTGTAGGACTGGTGGCACATGCTCAGATCGATTGAATTGTATAGAAAATACAAGAAGTAAAAGTGATCAGATCTTACCCAGGATGAGTGCTCCTTCATCTGGTGCTGATTGCTATGGGGGCCATTGGCATGGCCACGCCAGAAGCAGCTCTGACAGAGCTGGTAGCCATGGCACTGCTGGCACCGATACCGGAAACCCATCATGCTTTCACTCCGGCAATATGAACATTCCACCGGATGGAAGACTGTGATGTAAAAAGCAACAAAGACAGGGTTTTCTCTGAGAGCAGGAAAATTAAGCCAAAGAACCATCTGTCTGTCAGCTGATTAGGGAGAGAATTACAGTCCACAAGTGGCCCAGATCTGGTGGACAACCAAGATACCTGAAACAAATCAATGGCTAATTTTCGCTGGGACAAAGATGGGACACCTATGTTTTGGTGGTTCCAACTTCATCGGTGGCGCAAAACTGCAATCACTGCGCCACACTTATGATGCTTAATGCTGTGTGTGGATTTGGTTGAAGATTTTTTTTCAAGAAATTGCCAATTCAGATACATTTTAAAAAAAGAAAAAAAAATACATGAAAAAGATGAAAGTTCATAAGTTCTCGAGTGTCTCAATTACCATTTTCAACATTAGCGAGTCGGTGCATGAGCGGAAGCCACACAAGGCATTGAGGTGGAGGATCTGCCATCAACACATCCAAAAATGTGTTCAGTATGATCTTCTTCTGGAAGCAAACACACATGCAGTTACTGAGGTATCGTCAGTATTAGTGATTACACTATGTGATCAGACATCCTCATACCTGCTGAGGGAAACACGTCCGCACAGAATGCTCCGTGTAACCAAACGAGGGGCCCTCGAACACAGCAGTGGGAAGTTTCAGCACTTCCCGAAGAAACTGGTCAAACTTGGCAAACACCATGACTCCATTCGAGTCAGAGATCTGAGAGAAAATATCTGAGGGACAGAAAACACCACATCTGTGGAACACAATTGTGACATTATTGTGAATGGAATCTATTGATCACGATGCTGGCAAGCTTGCATGTGTTCCAACAGCACCACTAAGTGTTGAACATGTGCAACTACATGAGATGTGCAGTGAGGAGGGTGAAATGTACATTAACAGGTACTTACATCGTAGTTTGTCCACAATCTTCCCTCCACACATTGTTGAGAGCATGGCTTTCATTGAGAAAACCGTCAGCTTCCCGTGGCTTTCACTGCAAGCAAGGAGAGACGAGGTGTCATCAGCACGTGGAACAATGATGTGACTTTTAAGTAGAGAATTGACACAACCTGAGCCCGGACTACAATTCAAGATTGGAAAGGGATTGGAATCGGGGAATGCTGGTTTTATGTCGATGACTCTTTTAAATAAATATTAAAACACATGTTCTGGTAATACAGATTTTTTCGGGCCACTGTCCAAAATACATTTGATATTATTCCACAGTTGGCTGCTGTTCAGAAAATGTTGACACACTGAGCACGTTTTTAACCATCCCATGGGTTCTAGGGGGGATCATATGAGTTGGTCTATTCAGTAAACATTAGTTTTATGGAGTATGCAAACACCCCCTGTCCTGTGGGAGTACTGTGGCTGTAGAACCAACAAGGTAGCTAAGTCCTTATTCCTGGTAGAAGGTCAGACACAGAGGGCCTTCGTCTGAGCTCTTCCTCCTTGTTATCTCTTTGTCTGAAGGTGCAGACATCTGTGGACCTGAGAGCTTCCAGTTTAGGGGACACTGGATTGGTTCTCTGCTCCTTGCAGATGATGTTTTGCGGCCTGTGTTCTACTGTGACCTCTGACAGGTCGACTAGCTCTAAATTGCTAAATTGCTTCTTTCTCAGCTCAGGGGACTCAGCTCAAACATTCAGAAGGATCCACTCCTCGTTCCAGTCAAAGAAGTCAGCTGAGGTGATTTCAGGGGCCTCCTGCCGGCCATGTCCAGCTAGTAAGACCTTATGTGGTTAGACGCCGAATTATCTGGGCGAAATATACAACCACTCAAATCCACAAATAACAAACGATTCAGAAATGATGAATTAACCCTTTAACGCCAACAGGTCAGTATTAAGTTCAAGCCTCAAGACTCCTCCAAATGTTTTAATTGCCAGGAGACTTCAGCTCTTTCATTTCAGATCCATTTAGCTTGGGCTTTCCGAGCAGAGATAACACAGTACATGAAAGCTCGTCTGCCTAATTCAGTTTGGACCTCAGGGACAGATAGAGACCGCTTCCTGTGATTGCACAGACAGTCATTTCTACAAAGTTTTCCACAGATGCGGCAGCATGAATAATAACAAAGCGGCACAGGAAAGGCCTTTCACATATACAATGAATAGACGGGGCCAAGCAGACGATCAATGGGAGCGCTTACGGTACAATAATGACAGAGAGCTTTATGGTCAATAGTAAACCTCTGTGCTCCGTGATGCACGGCATCAGGGGCCTTGAGCACGGAGGAGGCATTAAGAGGACGACTATATGGTAAAACATTACCAAGGTGACTTGAGCTGATTTGCTTTTTCACACTACACACTCTGTGTCGTATTGCATCGGTCTGAGGCCTTGTTGGATTATTTTCAAAACAGTTAGAGGTTAGTTTGGAAATACAATTATGATGCTTTCTATTACTTTTCCTAACATGACTAGTAGGGTACAGTAGATGAATGTGCTTGAGTTTTAATACAAGCTAGAGAAAATGTAGAGGAATGAAAAGGTCCAAGGAAGGTTTCTATTTTTATTTTCATTGATAATAGTTCAGCCTGAACAATCATAGATTTAAGCTTTCTTTGGAGAAACACACTGTGATGTTCATGTACACATCTCTGTAAGCCAACAATTGATATTGTTTGGCTGTTAGTTCACTATAGAGTGGAGTTATTTCTGACGCATGTGTTCCACGTAAAAGTATATACCCCATGCAGGGGTGTCATCAGAGGGATCCTCTCTGTGAAAGAATGGCCGTACCTGTCGTATGTGGCCACCATGAAGTTGAGCAGCAGCCCGATGGACTGTTCCACATTGATCTGGTGGGTGGTGGGCAGCCGCTTGTTGAGCTGGTAGTAGATGGAAGACAAGATGGTCTCCAGCCGTGACACATTGATCTCGGCGTTGTGGTCCAACGTGTTGAGCCCATTGTCGCGAAAGGCTTCGATCATGTTCCACACATCCACCAGATGAACTGTGAGAGGGCCGAACAGGCAGACGGCGGTCGATTAAGAGCACACGCATGTTGGAACAAACGTCTCTGTTGGTTACACTGTCAAATCTTACGGTTGCATCTCTTCTGCACAAATCGCAGTTTGCAGGCGGTTCTGTAAGTCGACAGTCTGATGACGTCAAAGTTCTGAGCTCCTGAAAAACATTACAGAATCCAAATGAATGACCTTCCTACCGTCATGAATGCACAAGACACATTAAAACATGACCACTGTCTCTGTGTGGGAGGAATTAGGAGATGATGCCGAGTGAAGAATGACACAAGTATGTGCTGACTATGAATAGTGAGCAGTCGACTCCACTCACTCATTTCCATGAAGAGCTGTCTCTTCTCCACCATGGCCTTGCCTCGTTTACTGCCTTCCTCGATCATCCTGTGGCACATCAAACAGAAGAGCATAGAACATGCAGCAGCGTGTTAATAAAGGCAACGCAGAGGTGTGTATTGTTCAAAATCAGTCAGATGCAGAACGAGTTTGATTTCACACATATACATTATTAATATGTATGCAGATGAAGGAAAAGAGAGAGAAAAAAAGAACTGTTCCTTAAATGTGCATGTTTGAATTATCTCCGCCAAGGCTTCTATGTTTTTGTGGCATCAGGACTGCATACAAACGATTTGAAACCAAAAAATCAGCAGTTTATATAGATCTCTGTCTCCGAGTGCCCGTCTGTCAACAGGCCAGTGGAGTTAGCTTCTCTGTTTGCAGCAGATGCATGGGCTCACTCTTCTTTCTCAACAATCCTAAATCCAATATTCCAAAAGGCAACCTTTTTATAGAATATCAATTATGCAAAAGGAAGCAATGCAAACATATGAAGAGCGTTTTTGCATTTTCTCCACAAAGTATCTTTCCCTAATACGTCAAATCAACTTTGGTAAAGTTCTCTTCTTACTGCTGCATGTTGACTTGAATCCTGTTTAGCTCAGTTCTAATACTTGAACACAAGAATTTCCTGAAAACTTAATTTGCACTCCACACTCTTTCTGCTTTGTCAAACAGATGTGAGTCAAAATTCAATTTGTTCTGAAGGTCCGAGATCAGTGACACTCACCCTGTCAGGTTAGACTGAACTAATTCATGACTTCCTTTATTATCAGTGGAGATTTTCCGTCATAATGTTAACATGTTTGTGTGAATAAAGAAAATTGTGTCAATAAATTGTGAGAAACATCTGGTACAATTAGTAACATACTCTAGCATCCTTCTCAGAGCAGGTCTGACATATTATCCCATTCACCACACAATCTCCATGATTAATTCTGTGCAGAAGACACGACATCAGCATTGTGTATCCGATGTGAAGTATTTACCTGATGCTTGCTGAATGTCAGACACAGTGAAGCACTAAACGTCGAGTCTGTGAGAAAGCCACATTGAGAGCGTTATTGAGGGTGTCCTTCCACTAATATCACCATTACTGAGAGCGATAGGCTATTCCTCGCAGACAAAAAGGTATTTCACTGTTAAATAATTAAGACCTTGTCTCTGTCCCTCCCTCAAGGACTTAATTCACTCTCAATTTCTACTTTTGTTAGCGACCTCTCTCTCTTTCAGCACAGAGGCTAAGGAGCGAACACTCCAGCGGTCTGCGCAAATGATATTCTCTGTGACATCCTGCTCGCCACTGAATGCATCTTGTGGCCTAATGACTGTGCTGCAGAGTAACGACTTCATGATGAGGGACATAGAGCACATTACGGGTGGCCAGGGAGGGTGGACCAGAGGACAGGGCAACCAAACATGTCTGCAAAAGGTAGGCGTCTAATCGTCATAAACAAAAAAACTAATAAAAATGAGCAGCAAACATTCAGCAAATCTGCAATGACACCATAATAAATATCAGGAGTAAGAAACTTCTTTTATATTTCCATACTCCATCACTACATTTATTTATTCTAGCTTTATTGTGTGCTGAAAGGTGAGAACATGAGGCTGTAAAAATAATACATTTTGGACTTTTGGACTTTTCTATTATTTATAGGATCAATGTGCAATTGACTGCAGGATTAAGTGTTCACTTAATGCACTTGGAACCCAATTACATATTCAATTTGTTTTAAATGGGCAAACAACTGTGTGTGTGTGTGTGTGTGTGTATGTGTGTGTTTCTTTTTTCCAGATACAGAATAGCAGAGCTGCTCTTTGGGACAAGGGTGGAAAACATCTGCTCTGTCTGGTGAGAGATCCAGCACGTCAGCAAAATGAAAAAAAAAAAACAAAAAAAAAAACAACACTGCAAATATTCTTCCTGTGGAGGAATTCACGTTGGCAGGAGATGTGCAGAAACAGGGCAGATGACAGTTTAACTTGATTGTTAATATAAATGAAAGGAGGCGAAGTTCTCAATAATTCATGAATCCACCGAGCAGAAAGTGTGTTCACAGCTTCCTGCATACATTACATTTATATCATCTGTGAAGCCTCAGTGTGTTCGTCTGAGTGTTAACAGTCATTAGAGGCCCGTAAAGGTGCATTTCACTGTAACCGCACTTGGTCAGGAGGTAATGACAGCATCCTCTGACTGCAGCATCTCTCCTCCGCTCAGCTCATTCACTCCGCCAGCTATGAACGCAACACTTCCAATCCACTTGTGAGGACACGCGCAGCCATATTGCAGATGTAACTGCTTAACTGCTTATTTCCTTATTTCCGCAGTGGGGACAGTGTGTCGTGATGCCAATTTTTTTTTTTGTTAAAGAACAATGGCAACCCTGCATCTTTCCTCGTAAGAGTCGGATGAGAGGCACAGCGCGGAGCTGGCCTTCACCGGAGGCGAAAAAAAAACAACCTGCGTTTAACTTCGAGCATCATCAGCATCACCGTCGGCTGATGACGAGGATATATCCTCCGTTGATTACTCACCTTTGACGAATCACGCGCCGACGTTACAACAGCCCCAGAAATGAGAACCGGCTCGGACAGTCCATCATCCCATTTCACGCTCTCCCCTCCTCTCCTCCCCACCGACCCCCCCAGGTCCGGTTCACTCGACTTCAGTCTTGGGAGCTGCGGTTGAAGCGCATACAGAGACGCAGGAGCCGTCGCTCGCTCCGCTCCGTTTCACCGTCACCGACCAGCGCCAGAGGACGCCAGCGCGCGAGCGGGCGCGCAGATGCCATGCGCGAGCAGCTACTCCACTGTACGCATGTGCGCACGCACGCGGGTTAAAGGCGCACGAGTACTGCTGCTGAATGCTGATGCTCAGATAAGAGATACCACGTGACACGCAGCCTGAAGGGTTCACACCTTACACAAGACACGAAAGAAGAAAAGGGGGCAGCTAAGGACACACAAAAAAAACAGTTCTACTATTCTATGTTCACGATATTAACTGCTGTTGAAAATTTGGAAATGTCCTTATTTTTGAACGAAAGGCAAGGTATTTTTCAATACAGATAACACGGAATTTAAGGTTAACAGTATTATTTTTATAAAAGTATTTTTAAAATCTTTTTGCGTTTAGAGGGGCACAGAATAAAAGTGTAGTTTTTCCTGAAAAAAAAACATGTAGTGTGAATTATTTTTAATTAGTAATTAATTTGATATTTTTGACGGGTCCGTCATGTTTACATGTCAAGCCAATAGCGACAGGGGCACTGAGAGGTGCCAGATGCCATCTCTATGCTAGTCACAGAAAGTGGAGTCTGTGTAAGTCCTCCAGCAGCTTCAGAGCCCCGGCTGTCTGAATCCCAGAGGCGAATGACCAGAATTAGAGCAAAAAAACAGTAAATATTGGCGAAGTATATGCTAGATAGACTCATAGAAAGGATTTCCTTGGCATCAAACGCACCGGAAATGGCGACTCTTCTCCATGATCGGTAGGAAGCTAACTCGCTAGCTAACTTAGCTAATGTTACTTGTCGGCCAAATCCCTCTTCAACAACGTTACTTGTTTCATTATATGACGTTGACCCTAGATATGACGTTACTGGTCGTGAACCATCCACCTCCACACCAAGTAAATGGAGGAAATGGAGGAGGCCCTTCCTGCCCGGTTCACTTTCACCACTGCGGTGAGTGGCTGTATATTCTAGCTATTTGTATTCACACTGGTCTCAAGACGACCATGAACATACTATGAAGTTCCGTCGGCTGTTTGTCAAATTACGGTATTACGCAAATCAGAAGGAATTCTTAGCAGGCAAGATGAAAAGAATGCATGCTAGCAGGCTAGCGATAGGTGGCTGTTATAGATATGCCTCTAATTGATAATGGATAGCAGAGCTAATGTTAAATACTGTTTTAAATGTATCGATTAGTTGACATTCCTAGTGATGCTGAAAGATGCTTTATTTTTTGTGTGTGTTGCAATGCCAATGCCAAAGACTGGATGTCAGTATTCTGCCAAGTTCACACAGTTCACCTTTAACTTTTTAACATGGACTGTATTGCCATTAATACATTCGCGTTAGCATACTTTGGAGTACCGCAATCACGTGACTGTTGCTGTGCTACCAGAAAACGTCGAAGTTACTGAAAGCTGTTAAGTTACACTCGGTTCCTCTACTAGGTGTGAAGATGAAACCAGGTGAAAAAAATGTTTATCAAACCCTGAAAGTTGAAAAGTTGACTCAACAGCTTCCAGAAAAAGAGTTAATGGGATCACCTGGTGACAGCAACATGGCTGTTCTCAGCTTTCAGGAACCGACATTTTCTCGTTCTCCTATGTAATTTTTCACACCAGGTAGGAGAACTGATTGCAACCTTCAATAACTGCTAGACGTTTTCTGATGGTACAAATCGTCATGGTGTTACGGCTCTCCAAAGTATGCTAGTGTGAAAGTAGCGCCAGGGATACCACCTACTGTGTTTAAAGGGTTAATCATTGATGTTGTTAATGTGGTAAATTGTTGGCTATTGTAGGTGGAAACAGCTTATTTTAATTTAGCAACCATCACTCCTGTGTTCTGATGTTTAAGACAATTGTGTTCAAAGGCTAAGAAAGGCTAGACACTCCTTGTGCAATTGTGTTTGCTCAGCTGAAAACTGTTAAAGAAGCTACATAACTGAAATTGTCGGGGTGACCCCAAACTTTTGAACATTTCTTTGAAAAACATTTGGATCGGACAGCACAGTGGAACAGTCGTTAGCAAGTACGTCACAGCAAAGAGCCCCTGGTTCGATTATGGGGCTGGGGATCTTGTGTTTGTTCTTTCCAGGTACTCCAGATACTCACTCTCCCGCCACCCCCAAAAGCATGCCAGGATAACCTGTTACATTAAATTACCTGTAGGTGTGAAGTGTGAGTGTGAAAGTTTGTCTGTCTTTCCATGTTATGTTATGTTGATAAGGTGGCGACTTGTCCAGAGTGTACCCCACCATTCACCCATTGAAAGCTGGGATAAAAACACGAGGCTTACTATATATACATATTGTTTCTCTCTTTATTTATAATAATCTATAACTTTTGATAAAATACACTTTGTTTACAAGTGCTGGTTATCATATTACATTCACCTGGAGTTTAAATGGAGACATAATGACAGACATTTGAAACAAATTCACTTGGTGACAAACTTTCCAAAACTGATTGCTCAGGACAGTTTTATACGAACAGCTCTTTGAAATGGACACACAACAGGTTATGTCGATAGGGGGAGGGTCTCACTCATATTTCAATCTTACTAGCTAACATTTCAGCTGCCTTTGGGGTTTCTCTTGTCTACATAAATCTGCATCTAGCATCACATTCCACTGAGAAGGTGTATTTAAAAAACATTTGTGTGGGGTTGTACAATTTGTGTCAAAAGATTCAAATGCAATGATGTGAGACTCCCACTCAACACACCTCCCCTATCTAACAACAATGAAAAAGGCGTGGACGTAATGTTGGTACCCTGTGAATGTGTACAAATGTAGACAGCTACACACACAGAACATCTCTATGGAAAAATACAGACCCATGAATCCACTGGAAAACCTGGGCCTTATAGAACATCATATACCTGGTCAATTTGAACTATAAAAGACATGTACGGTGGTTTGCCCAGTCTAAATAAAATCACAGGAACACAGACAGCCAATATATTATTATAGAGTAAATACCCTGTTGATTTTTTTTCAAACAATTAGCAAATAGATGTTTCAATATTAAAATATATTAATTAAAATATATTACTTTGATTAATCAGTCAAACATTAAAAACAAGATCAGATTTTTTTTCTTAAGGTGACTTTGGCATGTTACCTTGGAAATAATTGCTCTTGTATACAGGCCTATTTGCATTTTGAGGAAAAAAATATAACTACTTTTCTAAAACCATGAACTCTGGAAAAAGCCTCCTGAGGTAATGCTTCACATTTGCCTTTTTTGTATGTTAGCATGTAGCACTGTAAGCATTAATACTTTATTAGTGTCATGAAATAATGCTACAGTTATATCATTGTACCTCACAACAGAGCTTGTTTATCTGATGGATTAGACAAACAGTATTATTAAAGAAATCACCTGTAAGAGCCTGAATATGGTAGCCAATACCACAGATTTATCACAGAACTTGGAGATACATTATGTATTTCCTCTTTGTATCTGTGATCATTCCATAAGTGAGGCTTTACTTGGAATGTAAATCGACTGGTAGGTTTTTCACGCAAAGGAAGTTCGCATGTCTTAAAACAGGGAGGGACACAAAATGTTCTGTTTATATGCTGCCCCCTATTGATTTGGAGTGTGCACTGTTTGCGCAGATCGCCCAAATTGTACCTGTATTGTTGTATTTTAAATACTTAATGTCACATTTTAATGAAATTTTTGACACTTCAAAAAGGCCGTTTCACAATGAAGTATTGCGGTAGTCTTCATCAGCGTATTCAATTGCACCTCCAAATAACTGAATTCAACAATAGCATGCTGTATGCTAAACCATCTAGCATTTTAACTTTTTCTTTTCTTTCCACATTCTAAAATATTTTGTAATAAACCTCTGGTTAGGCATTAGCAAGTTGTCTTTTGTTGTATGACTAAAATAAATTTCTACATCTAGGCATATAACATGAATGAACAAATATGTACAGTGAAACAATTCTTTTCATTTTCTACCCTCAAGTGTTTTTTTCCCCACTGCTAGCTGATGTTGTCTACTCAGCTTATACATTCCTACAAGCATGAAAAAACCCATTTTAAGGGTGACAACATCAATTTTCTGGGGAGAAAATGCACGTTCACACAGTAGGAAGTGAATCTAGATCTTAACCTGCAGTGGGAAAAGACCTTGCTTAACTGCTGTTGCAAAAAAACAACAACAAAGGAACATAAAACTTTTGTTATATATATGGTTTTCCCCCAGGTTTTTTAAGCATTTAGGAGATTTTAAAAAAATCTATATGATTATCTTTATTCCTTTGATTTTTAAGTGCTTTAAGTACACACTTACTATCTTTCATCTGGGGCTTTTCAAGTGCTTCACCCTGTGACTGTTAGTCAAAAAATTCTTATGTGCAATCCTCAGGAGTTCAATTTTATGAAGTATCATTCAAAATTCATTTTGTATTTTATTTCTAAAACTATACATGATCTTAAATCTTGAGTGATATTAAATCTTGAGTGTTGAGTAAATGTACAGTGGTATATAAAATAGTTACTGTAAGTTGTTGTAAGCACTTCCCTGCCATGTGTGCATAAATGCCAAATAGGAGGTACTCTACAACCGACGATTATCATTAGCACCCTTTTTCGCCTTTAAACCAAAACTAAATAGGCCCAATAATAAAAGTGTCAGTCTAAAACATAACAGTCATTATGTTCTACAAAAATAGCAACATTCATTTTTCCCTCCATTTTTTTAAACTACACAAATATATTTAAAAAAATATATCATATTAACCCTAGCCAAGTGCAAACAGTCAGATTTTATACCCATTCGACAGACGACTGATCTGATTTAAAACGGATTGATCTTTCTACAAAAATGATTGCACGTTATGTTGGTGGATTTAAAAACCATCCAGTGTAAATCTTTCCAACAGCGACCACATTCTGGTGGCTTTGTGGTGTGTGTGTGTGTGTGTGTGTGTGTGGCTAATGTGTTTCAACCCAGAAATGATTGTGTAATAGATTGTAAATGACCTAATCTGTGCCTCAACTGAGCACAAAATGAACTTTTACATGATTTCTGATTTGATGTCATCGTACCACTAAGCATGAGACGCACAGCTTTGAAGGGCCAATGCAGTCGTCATGGCAAAAGGCTCCACAGCCTTTGCACATGATCATCGCCTTTAATCGGCAGTAGCATTTGGACTGAACGTCCTCTATATTGGTACCCTCTAAGTAGGACTGTTCGGGGGAGGGCTTGTTCTGGTTTGTGTTGTCTAAGGAGTTACTGGAAGGTATGGTGGTGACAGTCACTGAGAAAGACATGACGCTGCTGTGGACACCGTCAGCCTCGGATGAAGCAGTTGAGGAGGTGGTGCGTGCAGAGCTGCGGTTCAGAGTGTGAGGTACAGACATGCTGATCGTGCCACCGTAGCATGACGTTACCATAGATTCCTGATTATCGTGTGTTTTCTGGGCAGACAGCTGCTGGTGACCCGGGTCCTTTTGGGTTAAGTATGGCTCGGAATTTCCTTGATTGTAGAGTTGGAGTTGTTTATGTTGTAAAAAGGGGCTGGCATCTTTGGCCGGTGCATTCATGCTGTTGTGACCGGTACCAGCAGCACTCTCCTCCAGTCCAGGTTCTGTTTTGATTTTGGAGTGCTGCTCAATGTTCCCCGTGTCATTGAACTTAGTTATAGAGAATCCTTGCTGCTCCACTTTAACCCCAGAGACCTCTTCTCCGTCTGCACTTTCCCTTTTTAAACTGGACACGTTTGGAATGACAGACTGGTGGTGTTTCTTGCTCTCTGGTCCTCGGCCGTATGTGGACAGGTTGAGAAGATAATGTCCCGTCATGGCAGGCCTGGGCCTTCTCTTACGACCGGAAAAGCCTACAGCAATTCGGGGTCGTTCTTGGTGCTCTTCTGCATGCACCATATGATGGGATTCGTAGTGAAGTGGTGGAGACCCCAAACCTCTAAACACCTGGCTGTGCTGGACATTTCTCTGCATCAGTGCCTGTAATATCTGCTCTTGAGTTTCCTTGTCAGGAAGTTCCCTGTGATGCTTCGTGAATTCCGACAAAATCCGTCCAGTTGTACTGAACTGGGGCGGCATCTGCTTATCAGTCCTGTGCTCAGCAGCACCACCAGGGTTTGAATGTGGTGATTTACCTTTATTACCCAAAGGTGTGTTCTTTGCCTCCACCTTTGCTAAAGGCTTTGGCAGAATCTGCTCTAAGGGAACCTCTTTTCCCTGCAGCAGCTGCGTGACCAGCGGGTTGTTTGCGGGGATACAGGAGCTGGTCCTGTTGGATAATCCAGCAGGGGATTGGATTTCCTGAGCCTGCAAAGAATGCGCATCAGAAGGAATGGGTTGTGATGATGAGTCTGGATGCATGTGAACGGTGTCAGACCCTGCACTAGTGGTAAAAGATTTATTTTCACTTGTGTTTGAGTAAAAGGTTTGGGATTGATTTGGACTCAGACGACCAATGGAGTCCAGTAGGCGAGAAGGTGGTATATGGGTGCGGCTGCTGGGACTGACTAGTAGCTTAGCTGATGCCTGTGGGGCTGTTGGGCTGGGGCTTGGGGAGGGCTGCTCCACACTGCCGCCACCTGGCCCCGGTCCTGGAACCGCACCCTTTGAAGCAGATGATACTGCTGCAGCTGCTGCTCGCTGTGCTCGGGCAAGCTGAGCTTTGGCTTTGATGTCGGCCAAAGTGCGAGCGCCGGTACGGCCAGGGCTGCTGAGTGGGGTGGAGTGAGGTGTCCGAGGGGAGACTTGACTTGGTGACACAGGAACTGGAAGTATTCTTGACACTGGGATCTGCAAAAAGAACCAAAACCCAAATTTAATCTTTGGGAATTCTTACATTTTGCCTCCTAAAACAAGCAACGTTTTTGGCGTACTGGTGCTGTGACCATTGAGATTAAAGGAGGACAAGTGGATTACATTACAGGAACGGATTGAAAAAGGGCAAATTGAAATGGGGAGTGACTTTTAGGATGTGAATGACTTTTTACTGTTAATTGAGATGACAATACAGCCTCTTGCAAGATTGAAATGGTCATGTTACAGAGATGTCCTGAACTACAAATCATATTCTACTGACTTATCTTTTTATTGGTGCAGATGACCATTAGATCAGATTTTATTGACTAAAAATAAAGATAATCCTTGTAAAAAATATAATACCCTGTTATGTAACACTAGAAATCAAATTTATCACAGATTATTATATTAACGACAGAGTTTGACTAAAACATGTTCCTACCTTGAGTGGAGGAACTCTCTGATTTGGTGTAGCAGGGCTAGGTGTGGACGATGCTGGAGGAGAGACTGAGGAGACTGAAGATACGGAGGAAACCGAGGACATGCGGGGTCTTTTCTCTGGTGTTAATTCACCCTCTATCTCACAAGCAGACTTTCTTTTAAGTGCTTCTGAGGAGCCACTGTGCTCAGGCCTGACCTCCTCTTTCTCCTCAGCAGGCTTAACCAGAGACAGCGGCTGATCCTCTTTTAACTCAGTCTTTGGTGGACGGCTTTTCTTGACAGCCAACTGCGGGAGCTCAGTTTTCTCTTCCATCATGTCCTTCTTATGTTCAGTTTCAGGCAGCTGGCTTTTTGTTCCCAGGTTCCTCTGTTTGTCAGCCTCTGGCTCTGTTACCACAGGAACTGGCCCAGGCTGAGCTGCTGCGTTTAACTTACGCTCCTCCGCGTACTGTGAGCGCCGAGTTTTCATCGGCTCTGTGCTGGAGAGAGACTCTTTCAGAGCAGGTTTCAAAACCTCCACTGATGGAGACTGCGTTGGCTTTACGTATTTGACTGCAAGTGCAACAGCATCCGTCTGTCCGTTGTCCTGTGTGTCCTTGATCTGATTCAAAGCTTGAACAGCCGGTCCCTTCAGATGAGGCTGGAACTCGGACCTGGCCGAATCCTGACTCAGGTCAGCCTTTGTCAGTTCTTTGGATTCCTCATAGCTGAACCCAGAACTACAGAGACACAGAGAGGCAGGAAACAAATACACAAATCAAGTTACGTTAGGAGAAATAAATCAAGTTTTAAGTAATTCTTACGCAATATAAGAAAATATTCAAAGATATAGCCAGTATACATGTTTGTATTATGCCAGTTTAGTTTCATTAGATTCAGGAAGCACAGACAGATTTTGTAAAATATGAGATGATATGCCTTCAAAGTTTTCCAAATAAAGTAAATCAAAACCATATTTTTGATGAATCAAACATGATGACAACGTACTTTTCACCATAATAGCTTTCAAAGAAGGCCTCCTTCCAGTGCTCAACTTTCTTTTCTTTCTCAATTTCTTGCCGCATTCGAAGCTGTAACTCTGGAGTGAATTCTCCTGCAAGTACAGATGTTATATAAGTGGAAGAAAAGAGAACAACACAAAACCTGTAAATATGCAGTGGACCTTGGTGAGTGGAAGAACAGAGAAACCACACGAAACCTGTAAATATGCAGTGGACCTTGGTGCTGTTATCTGTCTGTGAATGTAAGCTGGAGGCCTTACTGACCTTCAGCCAGTCTTTCCTTCCATGACTGTGCTGCTGATGTGAAGAACTCATTGTTTAAGGCAGAACTAGTGACCTTCAGAAGACCGTCCATACAAGCCTGAGGAGAGGAGGCGCAGCGTTATGACTAACATCACCACACTGACCATCCCTCCTGCAACACATGGACTCCACAGATCCTTGTCACATATGAACGTTTACAATGAGTGATTTTACTTACAGCTGTTTGGTAACAGGGAAAAAAGTTACCACCGATATCACAACATAACCAATTTGATTGCACAAAAGATTATGATAAAATTGCATTCAACATTTTATGCAATATAACGCAAAGAAGGAATTGAACCTACCTGTTGGTCGACTGCAGGCAGCAGTTTGAGCAGCCTCTGTTGGCAGTCGGGGGGCAGGACAGAAAAGGTGTGCTTATTGATGATTGCCCGCAGGTTGGTGTTTACCAGAATCGAATCCGGTGTCTCCACATCGATGTTACACTTGGTACGTTTCAGCTGTCCTGCAAAACAAAACAAGACCCAAGATGCAAACAGTTAAAGATAAAATAAGTGGCAAGAGACATTTATTTCTAAATTCATTCAATAAATGGAAAAAAAACAAAACATTGTATTTAATGATAATTAAGGCCTGTGAAGGTTCTCAGTCATCCAAGAAATAGTAAGCACCTGGACTAATTCGTAAGCAATGGCCTTGATATTTGAAGACATTTCGCCACTCATCTGACAACAGCAATGGAAGGAGAGCCAAACCTCACACCCCTTTGTGGGCGTAAACCACCCAACTGAGGATGTGTAGCAGAACTCCCCACTACAGTACCTACAGTATCATACTTACAACTGAACTTACAACTGAAGAAGCTTCTTGGATGAGGGGCAAAACATCTTCAAATCCAGTCACCCGGATAAGTGGAAGATAACGACATCGACAAAGTACATTTCCACAACTTCATATTAGACATACCTGCACTAAGACGACTGGACCTCTGAGAAACCTTTCTCGGTACGACTGGGTGGCACAAATCTGGTGAACAAAGAGAAGCAGTTATAAAATGATTATCTTCACATAAAGTTCTGTTTCAGTTCCCACACTGATGCTCTAGAAAATGAGTCATGGTTGTATGATGATACTCAGCCTTTTGTTGTTGGACTATCGAAGAAGTCACAATATCTAAACTGACACTGAAAATTGTGGCTGACAAATTTTAATACATGTTGTAGTTGTTTTCCGAGATTTAGGACTTTCAACTTTTGAATAAGGAGGTCTGCAGGTTACACATCTGTTACACATCTGATGTCTGTCAGTCCTAACATTGTTCCAAGTCGACTGTCAGTGGTCTATTAGTTGGTTGACTCAGTATGAAACAACAAATTGGACAATGAGAAACTGAAAAATTCCAAAAATTCAGACGTGCTACATTTTGGTTGCAGGATTGTGGTGCATATAAAAACGTATATATAACTTACCTGTCTTGGTTGTGATGTCAGCCATATCTTTGATGGTCTTCAGAAGAAGTCTAGAGTTGGAGCTCGTTGGCATTGCCCCTTGTCTGCGCTGGTTTCTCTGTTGCTGCTGTTTCAACGCCTGAAAATTGACAAAATAAACAAACAGCAGGCAGAATGAGAAATAAGAGTGTGTGAATCTCTTTCTGTTCTCTTGTAACTACTCCCCCAGAGTCAGCTGGCTGGCTAAATAATAGCTAAAACACAACATAGGTTGCATAACAGCAGCAAAGAGTCTCACAACATTATATTACCAGATTAGTTCCCAGAAGGCCTTTTTCTTTTTACTGACCAAAATATGAGGGCAGTTTCAGGAGAATACACACCACACCATACAGCCTCAGTAGCACTACTCGTATAGCTTGCCCAATAAATGAATACAAATTGGAATTAGAGAAAACTCTCTGCCAGCACAGATGGAGGGGAATTACAATCAAGTGAAATCTAATTAAAACGGAACACAAACACCGCCTGAAAGAGTGGATTATTGGAGTGTTAATACAGTAAAACCAGCTACTTTCCCGAATATCTTATTGTGTTTGAATAAAAAGCACAAGATATTAAAAAAAAAGACCAAAAACACAAAGGACAGCTACGGGAGCCAGGGAAAATACCAATGATGTTTACAGAAAACAAGCAAGAAATAGATGTTTTATAAATGTAGTGAAATCTGCATAGACTGATTATATATTAAATATCTTTTGGAGTTTAGAATAAGAATATTCAGCTGAGCTTTTTGTGGTCGCAATAACAAAGGGCAGAACTCTGCATTAAAACTTACAGCATATCTGAGGACAAAAAAGTTGCTTGTATTGCTAAGTGGGAGATTTGTACGGGTGTTTGTGAGACCGAGGGTGTGACCAGAACCCAGGAAACATCTGACAACAACATGCCTTTGCTATTAACTACTAACGCAGCATTTTCTGACAAAGTATAGAAGGAGAAAACACAGAACACACCAGTACCTGTTTCAAAGCTTTCTTGCTGTGTTTCTGCGAGGGAGAGATGAGCTTATTGGTGGGGACAGAAGGCGAAGAGCAGCGAGGCTGTGGAGACGACGGCTGTGACTGCAGCTTGGAGGGAACTGTGAGATACGAAAACACAGATGTTACCAAATACACTTCCTGAGGGAGGTGCAGACACTTAATCGCATTGTTCTTTTGTTTTGATGAAACTGAAACCAAAGCTGTGCACAAAGAAGCAGATTTGATTTCACTGTTAAAATATTATATTTAGGGGAAAAGGCAAAGAAAGGGCCGAAACATTTCAATGGGGGATTGTTTGGGGCTCAATGTCTTTTTTAGTATATATTTTGAACAAGTCATCTTTCAGTGCCTCTTCTCATTTCAATCTTAATTTGAATTTCATTCCGTGTTTTTTTTGCATTCATTGGTTCAACACTGGAGTCCTCCCACTCAGCTGCAAACCAAGGTTATTTGCCAGGCATTTTGTCTGCATGCATAATGAGGAAGTGGTCATAGGGCTTGGTGAGAAAATACAGCTTCCTCTTTCACAGTCACTTAAAATATTCAAGTAGCAAAGACCAATAATGATAGTTAGTGAAAGAACAGACTGCAGGCAAATAAACGAATGACAAACAACTCCCTGCACTCAGTTTCAGTCAGGTGATAAAATCTGCTGAGGAAAAAGCTGTATTACCAGACAGGACAGACTTACCTTACATATAGCACCTTTAATGTGCTGCCTAGGCTACAGACAGGCATTACAATATTCAGAACAAGACCTTCATACTTGTCGGTTTAGAGAAGGAGAACTAAGCCAGGAAAAACTAATGTGGGTTGTTGATCAGAGTCTGTGGCAGCTGTGTTGTGGAGCAGGTTGTTGTCTGGCTCAGTGCAGCCATCTGTGCTGCCAATGATCCAACACAACCCTACTGCCTGAAGCAAACTATTATTTGCTCAACCAAATCAGATTCTCCAGTAACATAAGCAGATAACTGTCTTTCATTCAATGTATGTAAAGCTCACCATGGACACAATATACAGTGAAAATACAGTGAAAATGTTTCCACTGGGCATCTGTTTGTCTCATAAGAGACCAAAGAACAGATGATATGCAGAGAGTGAGTACATGCTTACATTTCTTTTAGTTAACACAAGTTTGTTTATCATCATATTTGAATAGTTTTGAATGGGATGGTGGAACTTATTCTCCCAGTGAAGCCACTTTCCCTCAGCTTCTCTCATCTACTGTTACTTCCACTGGTTTCCAATACCAACGGCTGATAAAGTGCTAACCCTCCTGAAAAGTGGAGACTCAAAATCAATCTCTTGTACTGATCCTCTGGGCGAAACTCATAAAAGTGACTGTAAATCACACAGCGACGTCAAACTGTTAATGCTTTCCTGTGCAGTGGACACTATTCTCTCTGCTCCCCCGAGTGTTGGTACTGCTGCTGTTTTCTGTGCTTTGGGAGTCTGAGAGATTGTCACTGCTGTCCTCAGAATCCTCTCAGACAGCTCCTTTGCTACATCCGAGATGTCCTTCTACATAAAATAGAGAAGATGTGCAGTGTGCTATTTTTATGACAAATTATGGAAAGGAACAAAATACACACACAGCCCAACTTATCGAATTCACTCACAATAATCAGAGACTAACAGTTTTGGTCTTTGTAAGCCATTAACTAACCTTTAATGTGTAAACTCCCATTCTGCCTGGAACCTTGTAGAAGATTCCCCTCCTCGCCACGAGAGTTTGTGTGCAGCATGGCATTCAGACATGCCAAAGGCGAGGTTCCACTAGATCATTGGAGAAAAACAGAAATGATAAGCTGTTCCCAAATAAGTCAGAGCGAGCGGGGAAAAGAAGCAAATGGGCTGTGCTGACCTCTGGGGAGAAACTGCTATCATGCATCAAGAATTAATATCAATTACAGGCAATTTTCTGCTGATTTGACTGCAATCCATTGCAAGGATTGGTTCAAGCCAAAACTGATCATTGCAGGAGATTAAACTTGTGACTACTGCATAAAAATCATCTGTGAACATTTTCAAAATAAACAAGTTAATAGGAGTGCATCGTAATGACTCAGAACTGATTGAAGAGAAATACATAGGTCATTAGAAAAAACATCCATTAAAAAAATCCACCTATTATTCATTTAGAAAATTCATCTGCTCTTCTTTTAATACACGACATTTTTTGAGGTTACAAAAGTAACACATAGCTTCCCTCATAGCTTCATCATCTTCCACGATTTCTTTCTTGTGTGTTTATACAACAGGTAAGTTATATGCATATGTCAAACACTGTGACTTTATGCACTTGAACACAGGACATGTTATTGTTAATGACGTGCAGAAAATGAAACCAAACACTGAGTGAGTTGGTTACATTAAGGGTGGGGAGCTAGCTTGTTCTTACCTTCTGGATGAAAACAGTGACAATAAAACAAAAAGAGATGAAACAATTAGAAATTAAGTGAAATATTCACGACAACGTGACCAAGGAAATAAGAAAAGGAAATGAAAAAACAGACGGCTGTCATGCTCTCAGGAACGCGTCTCTGGACTGGAGGATGTTTACCTGATTTCTTTCAGCCTTTCTCTTTGGATCACCTGCAAGATTTCTTTATGGCTCATAGGTGTGTTGGGGTATTTCTCCAAAACCTACAATTCAAACAAATCAATTACATGTTGACACAAGTTGTAAGTTATTCAAACTTTCAGACAAAGCCTGAAATGTCACATCCCAACACATTTTAACATGTTTCAACAAACCCGGATCCTCGGAGTTCCTTTATAGCTTTACATTTAGATGCCCATCTCTACCCAGTGTACACCATATTTGCATTATTTATGATTAGAAATGAAAAGTAGATGGTACAAGTACATGCATAAATGTTATCATAGAATTACAGAAAGAAAAGAGGACTTGGTGGATAGAAGCCTTAAAGAAACTGAAGTCATCACTGGAAGCATGTCTTTCTCTGCTTTGCTGTGATCACATTAGAATTAAACTTAAATACTGTTTGGAAACTATCGTTCTGACATTGTTTATGCACGATTATGTCAGCCGATTGGTCACTGTGAATGGCGATTGCGTGAAGGCAAGTAATAGTTATCAACACAAGCGATAAACCTTGTGCTGTGGTTATGAACCCGTTATTGGCAGAGTCTTGTTGTCATTAGCAGGCTAAGCTAGCTATAATGCTAGTAACGGGGATACTTCGTCAAAACATGGGATGCAATAACATAGCCTGTTCAGCTAAAGCAGCACTACAGTATCACGGAGGATATTAGCATAACACATGTAGTTCGAGCTGTTGTCCTGGCAAATGTCAATAGGTAAACTTATCGACGAGCTGAGTTGTCTAAGCAGGAGCTTGCATGCTAGCCCAGTTAGCGCTAAATCCTGACGTGATGACTTCATTTTTGATTTCACTAACTTAAACCTTCATGTCACCTACACCGTGTGGGTTCGGCGCACGGAGGGAGTTCGAACACATGCTTGGGTGCAAACACACGACACGGCCCCTTCGCTGTTGTTAAGTGCTGGATGGTGACAGTTTTCTGACAGCTAAAAACGACGCTCCTCCATATGCGCCGCCGTCTACGTGGGCCTGGCGCTGTGTGCGCACCGCTCCGTCTTCAGCAGCAGGTCATGAACTCATAAACACAGTTGGACAAGTGGGAACGCTCAAGAAAACAAGCACAACGAACGGCAGGAAAAGACGCATTTAATACCGTTTTAGCAGCTTCCGCCCACGTCCTCCCCTTCTTTTTTCTTCTGCCTCTCCCTCATTGTGGACGTCTTGTAGCAGAGTAGTGCAGAATTTGCTTGTTTCAGTGGGGATGTTGCTTTAGTTACCGCGTAGGGCCCCACTCCGTCTGCCATGTTGGACTTACTGTAAAGAGTCATGTGACCCCGAAGGAGACGTCATCATACTGTATCTGTCATTTCTAAGTTTCTCTGTATTTATACAGCTGTCAACAGATAGTATCAGTATCAGAGTGCACAACCTTGACTTTTTGCAAGTTCAACAGCTTTATTTGTAAGCAAAAGAACGTTTGATGATTTTACAACTATGAAAAAAATAAGCACTGCCAGCTTTTTCTTCACACGTCTCACAATGACATCAGCAATGAACTAGTTTTCCAACATCAACCTCCACTGTTCTGACAACTGAACACATGCTGCTTATTCTCTTTAAGGAAAAATTACATTTCTTCCCAGTCTTTGAAAAAAAGAAATGCATACAGAGGAAAAAGAAATCTGTCAATACTAAATGCCAAAAGTTGAAGTTTTGGCTGTGCTATTTGTTGAGGTGTTGAGAATCTACATGGTTTAAGCAACAGCAGACAAAAAAGCAAACTGTGTAAGATCACTTAAGTTAAATTGACCACTGAATTCATTTAACAAGCATTTCTCTTTAATATATTTGTTGTTTTGGTTGCTTCTTCAATGCTCATTGTAGTTTTTTCTTATTTTAGATGTGGGTTTGAAGTGGAAGGATTTCTTCCTAGTGACCATCTAGAGTTTTTTTTGTGCCACCTGGGTCAGGGGTTTAAGCCCTCGTCTGCATCCATGAGGATGCATTTCACGGGCTTGTCTCAACTGGCACTACAGAGTGGAAGGAAGGCGGCAGAGTACGGCCTTTGTCTCTGACTGTGAGAGAAGCTCTGGGATCCCGGTGTCAGTGTGGTGGATGACAGGGACGATGAAACAGATGCTGCTTGTGGTGCCTGATACCTGTAGGAGTCAAATAAAATCCAACATTAAAAGTGAAATACATTCATTCTTTGCTGGCCCACATCATGAAAACTGGAACCGATGCCACCATTGCCTCCCATGAGACATGACTAAAACTGTCCAGATGGGAGCGCTATACTTCTACGTATGTTTCGACTAACAGACAAAAGTTTGGTGTATTGTTTGAGCCAATGAGATAAACATTGATATTAGAAATTAAAAATTGTTGAAAATCAAGGCCATTGTCGACCAAAATAAATCAATAACCATTGGCCATTGTATTGATTGCTGAAAGTGGGGGTGTCCGTTTTTTTTCTTTTACTCAATAAGATTACAGACTAAACAAAATGAAAGAATCTTCCAGGATCCAGATATTTGTCTGAATCACCTCATGTAAGAATTTAAATCCAACCAGTAGTACACACACACACACACACACACACACACACACACACACACACACACACACACACCACAGTACCCCTTGTTTCCCCTTTCAGAACATTGGTAACTATCAACACAGTTCTTTACAGAGCGAGCCTTTGCAGAGAATCTTTACCCATGTAAGACATGCATTCCTAATCTCTCACCAGGACTGTGATTTCCTGACCCGTGAAGATGAGTGGGATCGCTCTCTGAGAGGAACATCTAGCAGAAGGTCCTGCATCAGCCTGGGAGAGAAAGCTCTCTCCAGATGCGCTCCATTGAGGTTCAAGTTGAACATGGTTGGTGGAGACATGTCTAACTCCAATAGCATGACGTTCTCAGCCTGTACAAGCAGATAAGATTAATATCATAAATATGCGTGTAACCTTATATTTATTACATTGTTTCAACATGGAACGCTGTGAATAGTTTCCATAGCAACAGCCACCCTCACTCCTCCACAGGGAAGAGGGAGGGGGTGCATGAATGTAAAAACTTTAACTCTTTACCTCTCTGACTTTACAGTACTTTCACTGTCCAAACAAATATCCAAGCACTGACCTGATATCTTGATGGGGCCCCAGTTGCCGTGGCAACAGCCATCTGTGCATACTGGCTGATCGGCCTCTTGTATCCCACAGCAGAGAGAGGCCTTCTCCTGACCTGAGTGGGTGCACTGGGATGAGGATGCAGAAAAAAAGCTGGATGTTAAAATCTGTTATAGCAGCTGAGATATCGGCCATTGATCGACTCATCACACCTGACCAGTAATAAAAAAAAAAACCTGTGTAAGATATTTAAGACTCTGGTGGAAGCAGACCATGGGGATGACAGCCGTGGAAACATGTCTGCCATCAGAGTAATTTTAGGGTGCTACAGTTTCCATGTTGGAGCAGATCATATCTACGAGGGCTGAAAGAAGAATTGTTGCTTGTTTTTTATCAATGATGGGAGATTTTTTGAGCAGAATGTTCCGAGGCTAGTGTGGGGAGAGGGTGTTAAACTGTTCAACAAAATGTCGTACTCATCCTCATGGCTCACTCTTCTAACATACATGTTTGCCAAAAAAAGGACAAAACCTAATACAATTCAGTTATCATTTACATTTTGCTCAATCACACTACATGTAATTTGTAATTCAGACTCTAAGTTTTCAGTTCAAACATATGGCCACAAAAAATATTGATTACTGCAATCATCAGTTTCCTGTCTCTCATGAGACAGATAATCAAAGTGTTCGAATCGCTGAGTGAAAAGGCAGAATTTGAGTCCGTTTGTTCCTCAGGGTAGAACATAGTAACTGCTAACTGCAGCTGATTCCCATCTGCAGACTGGACTGCTTCTCTCATGACTCTGGAGTTTAGCCTCCATTTTCTCCAAGTGCACTTTGAGTTCACAAATTATTGTTATATTTTTTCCTACATTTCCTCCCTATATTTCCCCTGCATTTCTTTCACTGTATTTTTGTTGTTTTCATATTTTATTATGTTTTTGAGTTTTTATTATTGCTATATTTCATTGTTGTTTTTCATCGTTGTGCATTAGTCTCCATGTCTTGACACACTTTTACATGTAGATTTTTACATGTTACTCTTGTTTCCTGACCTCTCTGGGATGACCGGCTGCAGTTTCCACTGATCCTCCTCGCTGTCAAAGTGCAGCCGATTCATAATCTTGTTCTTTTCCTCAGGAGGTATAAAGTTCTCAATCAAAAGATATCTGAAATACATGGATGTTACATGATCAGTTATAAATATGTTATATCCAATATGCATAGATATATGTACAATGATATTATTCCAAAAATGAATCATTATTTACCAATTCAAAGGCACATGAGTAGTTGACTACAGCACAACAATAAGTAACAATAAGCATAACATACAAAATAAGACAAATATATGTAAATATATATTGTACATATATAGTATGTATATACAGGGAACTGCCGTGTTTTGGACTCACTTGTACTTGAGCTCTCTGGTGAGCTCATTCTGTGTTTCCTCAAGCTCCTGTCTGGTCACAACATGCTCATCAATGACGTCTCTCATCTCCGCCTTCACCAGCTGCAATTTTGCATAGAGCTGTGCAGAAAATGGGAATAGTGATTATAGGTATGATGTCATTGATTAGTGTCGCTTCTCTCTTGCAAATAATAACGGTGGATAATAAATATTTTTTTTATTATTAGGGATGTGATGTGATATAATTTCCATGGCTTTTCAGCCCTTCATCAAACAATTGGACGAACAAAATGTAATTAGCATTGACCGGAATTCAGAACGTTTCACTGTGGTTACACCGCGCTGTCACATTCGATAATCAAATCAAACTTTCTCAGTGAGAAACAGATTTAGGAGTTGGGGCCTTTGAGTACCCTTTGTGACGTCACAAATCATTTGAATCGACCCCCGCTCAACATATTATATACTATAATATAATACTTCAAGACGCAGGAGACCGGTACCATAATCCCCTTTCACATGACGGACAATCTGTTTGTTGCCAGATAATCACTTGTCACCGCAGCCGGTGAATGTTATATTCAGGCCTGATGAATCGACCCCCCAGATAGAACATCATGAGGCGAGTGAGTCATCTCACCCTCTTCAGTTTCTTTGTCTTTAGTTCCACCTCCTGCTGCAGGAGGAGAACGTATCTCTCATCTCTAAGGGTCTCCTCATCCTGCAGCATTCACCTGCTGCTGGATCTCTCTCTCCCTCCGAATCTACAAATCAGAATAACAATAAGAAGAAGAATCGGAATAGCTCCATTAACGTCAGCGGAGGTCAGAGGTCACACATCCCTGCGGTGCGTTGTTACTGTTTGTTTGTGTTGTTTATTACCTGCTCTGCAATCTCTTGTCTCTTCTGCTCCAACATTTTTCTGTTGCTCATTGGTGTGATCGATGATCGTCTTTCCTCCCACTAACAACTTGCTCTCCATAGCCTGTGAAGAACACGTAACATATTGATGATTATTTATGGTATCGCCCATCTTCTGCTCCACCAGTGAGTCATTGACCGGACGCTGTCCTGTAACAACCTTATACTTTTTGATGATCTTCTCCAGGGCGTCTTGGTCCCACTCCACACTTTCACTCAGGTGCTTCAACTTCTCGCTGTTTCCCTGGCAGGTCAGCATCTTGGTGATGTCACCACCCTCTTTCGTATAGTGTTTTTACGACCGGTTCCTCCTCAACCACCATCTGCTGGAAGATCTCCTCGTCCAAAACCAACCATACATTTGCTAAATCTCTTGCTGTTCCTTCTCCTCCTCCTCTCCTTTGCCAGCATCCCTCGCTCCTCTAGCTGGGCCTTCAATCTTGCAATTTCCTCCTGGAACTCCCTCAGCAGTGCAGCTTTGGGATCTTCATTAATCCGAGGTTTGTTCTTGATGTTCTTGGCCCTGCTGGCATACCTGAGCGTGGCCAGGGTCTCATCATGGTTCTTGTGCGAAGGCCCCACTGTCGCTATCATGACAGTCTTTGCATTCCCGCCCAGCGAGTCCTGGAGCAAGCGGGTCAGTTTGGAGTCTCTGTACGGGACGTGGGTGGTCTTCCCGTCCACCCAGAGCTGAGATGACATTCCCCAGTGCCGAGAGGGACAGGTTGATCTTGGCTGCTTCCCTCAGGCGCCTCCCTTTTGCACCCGTCTTGCTCTGGCGCTCACTGCCAGCCAGGTCGACCATGTTGAGCTTGCCCACACGGATGTGGTCCTCGCCATCCGGCCCTTCCTCGCTGCACTCCACAGTGATGACAAAAATTGCATGGGAGCGAGAGCTGCGCTCGTTCATGTTGGTGAAGCCAACCGACCTGGACTGGTCGCCCATGTGCATCACGTGTTCGATCTCCGTGGCGTTCTTTGTGACCACTGAGGACAAGTCTTTCACATAAACGCCATAATCCATATTCTCTTTGAGTTCCAGTCTCTTGTTGTTGTCTTTACGCAGCAGATCTCTAATTTCCTCCTGGTAGATCTCGAGATATGACGACCTCACCAAGTATTTCTGATTCTGACTTCTGGATATATGTGTGAAAATGTGCTGGAATGAATTCGGTATTATGCCCTTCTTGTCTGGCTCCCTTGAGTCCCCCAGCATAGTGTAAGTTTTACCTGTCCCTGTTTGCCCGTAAGCAAATATGGTCCCGTTGAAGCCCTGGAGAACAGAATCCACCAGAGGTCTCACGGCATCATCATAGATGTCGCTTTGCACTGACTCCCAGCCATAAACAGAGTCAAAGGTGACACCTTCATTGGCTCATCAGGTGGCGCCTTCGGGTTCCTCACTGTGATCTGTCCCAGTTTGGCATCAATCTCCAGGATGTTTTCACACCCAGAAACCTCCTCTTTCCTGCTGATCGGCCGGCAGCGGGCCACCACCCTCACCGCCTCTCCGTGTTTGGCTCTAGACATGTTGGGCCGATGGAATCAGAGCTCAGATGTCCCCGCACTGACCGGCAAAGAAGACGGGCGGTGTCCACAGCTCGGCTCCATCCAGGTGCGGCAGCGGCAGCGGCAGCGACACTTTGGATAAATGCGCTCAGACGCACAAATGAGCGCAACTTGGAGACGTGAACATCCTCCCGACTGACGCAGCTTTTCCTTCACGATGTGCCGATGTCAGAGGATGTAAAAGATGCTGCGAGAGAAAAAACAGTCAGGGCGGACCACCACCACCCCCCCCCGACGGTTCACACCCTGCTGCTCCACGGACAATAGGAGTCAGACATGTGACCTGCTTAGCCAATTACATTTCAGCACATCCTGTCACGGTACATAATATAATAATAGAATATTATTTGATTTGATTAAATATGTAAAGAATAGCATTTGGAGTAAGAATTGTTTGCCACACATTAAAAATGAAAAATTGGCTTATTAGTTTTTATTCCTGAATCCTGGTTCAGGTCAAAGCCAGTCTCAAGCAATTCAAAATCTGGATGGATATTTTTCTGTGTACAATTTCAAAATTTGAGCAGCAAATTTGATGATGATTTGATGATGAGTAAAGAATAGAATATTAAATTAAGATTCATTTATGATTAACTTGAAGACGTCTTCAAGTAAACTAGAAGTCCAGTTGTCTACGATTTAACCCAGCAAGATACCATGGCCCCGGATGACTGAGAACCTTCACAGACATAAGCAGTGATTGTGCTCCTCAGGCAGCGGCGCCTTTTGTTCATGTCTGTGTGTGTGCGTCATTTACAAGCATAATGTTCTAAAACTCAAAAACAAAAAATACAAGTGACAGTATCAAATATGCTGAGCACTGCTGTTTCAGACACACAGTTTCAAGTCATGAGTTGCTGTATCAATTTGGGACTCAAGTCCAAGTCACACCACTCAATTCCAAACTTCTTTAAGATGTTTCATTTTATTTAGGTTGTAGATTTACATTAACCCAGGCCATGAAGACTTCAACGTACAAAACAGACAAAGAAAATTGCTGAACCACTCCGGTCGATATTCAGAGATGAATTCATCTGCCAGCTGGAGAATATTTTAATCTTTTTGCCTGTACAGTGTTTACATTCTGCAAACAATCAGTTTCCGCAAGTTTATTTTTTACATCAAGTCAATGTGAGAATACAAAAACAACAATCAGTTTTAAACAGCTTCGCCCCACTTATGATCTTATTATTATTATTAGGCACATTCTAGTGGACTGACTGGAGCTCCAAGTGCTACTGGCACGCTTGACAAATATGGTCACTTGTGAAATTTCTTGCTTGGATCTGCTGCGTGATCCAGGAGGAGTTGGCATGGCGTGAAGTGATTTCCGTAGACGGCTTCAAATCGCCTCATCTTCTCCACCAGCTTGTCGGCACCATAGGTGTCAACGAATCGGAAAGGCCCTGGAAGCAGTTAGCGATCCGTTAGCTTCGGTGTTAAAGAGATCATTAGGATGCGGCTCTTTTCTTCGTGACGATAATAGAAAGAAAGAGGAGGTGATCCTCTTCACCAACATATGCACACCATGAAGTCAGATGACTACGACTAGGGTTGAACTGACCTCCAAGACAGGGGGGGGAATCCCAGCCCGAACACAGCGCCGATGTCTCCCTCCAAAGGACTACTCAGAATGCCCTCTTGCAAACACAGCAGAGCCTCGTTGACAAACCGGCAGATGAGTCGGTATTGTACATCTGAGTCTGATGATCTGGAAAAATGTTAAAACAAAAAAATGAGTGAGTAAGTTTCAGTTGTTTGACATGTTGAAATCAAGTTTTATGTGATTAAACGTGATTAATTGGTAAGATTCTTTGAGTAATAACTGGCAACAATTTGTCGAAACAAATCACACAGCTTCACATAACAGTGACAAGCAGCAACTCACACAGCGGGATTCGGTGTCATCTTGTATTTTTCCAAGATTTCTGCAATTTCTTGGTTGACCCTCTCGTGTTTTTCATTCCTGGCTGGTAGACATAGCACCCCCCTCCCTGATTTGCGGCCTTGAGAGCAGGAAAATATAACACCAGAACATGAACACAAATACACAATGAGTGTAAATTAACATAAACTGTTCTCCGATGTAGCGGTACCTTTAATTCCCATGTCCACCATGGTCTTCAGAACCTCCACATTTCCGCCACCGAAGCGGGAGCCAAAAGCTTTGCCAAGGTCTTCAGCCACATGAGCAGCAACATCAATGCCCACTTCGTCGATGAGCGTGGCCGCGCCCACGGGGAAGCCGAAGCTCGTTGTGAGAGCATCTAACTTTTTGGGGTCGGCGCCTTCCTGCATTGACACAATGGAACAGATGAATACTATGAATACCTGCATGATATAATCTCATTTTTGTCTGTCTGTCAAGCCCCTTGTGATGTCTCTGCTCTTATATTATTTTTAACACCACAAACCTGAAACACTCGAACGGCCTCAGCCAACATCGGTGCTAAACACCTTGTCGTGTAGAACCCAGGTCCATCCTGAAAAGAAAAGTCAGTGTACATTGTACATTTTATTGTGGTATGTCTGTTGTACTGTAAACGTTTTATCAAAATCACAGTGCTGAACCTCACCCCAACAACAATGATGACTTTGCCCTGCTTCAGTCCCACCGCCACTGCAGAGGGCTGTGGTGTCCTTGGACGTCTTATCAGTGGTTATAATCTCCAGCAGCTGCATCTTGTCCACCGGAGAGAAGTAGTGCATTCCAATGACCTAAAAAAAAAAAAATCACAAAAAACACTCAGCAACTTGGTTCGCTTTTATTTGACAACAAACGTTTACACTTCAAACACAAACCTTGTCTGGTCTCTTGCTGGCAGCGGCAATATCCTTGATGGGCAGAGCGGATGTGTTGCTGGCAAATATGCAGTGAGGAGAAACCACCTGCAGATAAACGCTTGTTAGATGAAAGATCACGAGTCACAACAGGCATCAGCAGTGAATACTTTGGAGTCTGTGACACTCACGGCCTCCACTTCCTTCAGGACTGCATGCTTGATGTTGATGTCTTCAAACACGGCTTCAATAACCATGTCGGCCTTGTCAAAGCCGGCGTAATCCAGCTGCCCGGTCAGGTTGGACAGTATGCTGTCGCGCTCAAATGATGTGATGCTCTTCTTTTTAGGTCTTGTCATTGAGCCTTGTATAAAAGAAGCATTACTGTTAAAATGTTGTCTTTATGTTCTTATTTCAAAAAAAAAAAAAAAATAGGGCATTAAAAAGGCCTATTAAAATCAACACTTGACTGTGTCCTCACCTAAAACTTCAAGGAGCTCAAGCTAGCATCAATGGCAGACAGGAAACAGAACGGAAACATAACCTGGACATAGATAAAGTCTGGGTGCACCACGTTTACCCTCAAAGATGGGGTGCTGCTGTCACAGAACCTACCCCTTGTAAACCTGCTGCTGTCCCCTGGCCAGTCCAGCCTCAGTGGTGTCCTTCAGGATGGTGTGCACACCTTTGTCCACGGTTACCTGAGCGATACCTGCTCCCATCAGACCTGCACCCAAGATGGCGAGAGTCCTGTGATGAAACAGCCAACACACACAATTAATGGGGAAACTACAACATAAAAAAAATCCATCTGTGGCTTGTGTTATATCTAAATAAATTTCCTTTACTTTACTGATTTGGAGACATGACATTTACTGTGTCAAACACCACAGTGGGCGCATTAGGACGTCCACGTAGACTGGCCACCAAACACGTACTGGTGTGTGTTTTTCATAATAAAATAATTGTGTACACACAAGAGATTGAGCATGTTGACAGTCCCCACATCACACACAAACAAACATGATATTCACTTACTTGACTTCCTTTTGAGGAGCTCCAAAGCGGTTCTTCTTACACGCAACTTGACCATGATAGAGACCGATTCAAGGCTGCTGACTCTGTGGTTTTGGCCAAATGACCAAAATTCTGGGGGGAAAAAAAAACAAAAACAGAATTACAATTGTAATGACAATGTTACTGTTGTTAAAATAAAGGAAGGAAAAATACATCAAACCCACTTGAGACTCAGCCAAGTATCCTCACCGCTAAACAGTGACCCTGTCTCTCTTCCCGGTCTTCACACACTGAAAGTGA